>NC_092701.1:25956182-26211182 GCF_964275005.1 Diadema setosum | reverse complement strand
ATATTTTTCATAGTAGATTTTGATAAAAATGGATGTGTCATACACCACACCTAAGATTATTCAATTAGCTATCAACCTGGTAGGTTTATACAAAGGGAAATTTTACGCACGAGTGAACACAACCGTTTTTGTCCTCCAAGGTAAAAAAGAAAATATTGTAGAATTGGACATATTGAAATTCATTTGCAAATACCCTCCAAGATAGCAAATGATAACAAAAGATCACTTTAAAGCAATGAGAGACATGAATGAAACAGCAGAAATAAGTTTCCATTCCCTTGTTTCCCTTTCCAATCCCTTGTTTCTCTTTATATTTAAAACAAAAACATAGTGGGGGAACTGAGGTGGAACATAAGCATTTTCCATGAATTCGAACTTTAAATGACATAGGAGTAAGCCGTAAAAGTGATAAAATCGACATAATTTCTTCATTTTACCTTTTAATTGAGGAATTTAAGAATGCACGAGTCAAATTCAATAACCAAACATTATTTCAAATTTTCTTAATTTGGAATAATGATTTTTCATAATAATGTCTTTCGACTGCGGATTCAACAGAAGATTCTTCATTTTCCTCCATTATTTTTTGCCTTTCTTTATCTTTGAAGTGTTACAGAGACATTTTTGAGATCGTATGTTGATTTTTGCATATTAATTTGCATTTCCATTTTGCTGAATTTGTCTTTTGTTCTCATTATACGGAAGAGCAAATACTCTTGAATAACAAATTGTCCATTTCGCAATTTTAACTTTTGTGCTTTGGAAGAGAAAAACGGATGTGTTCACTCATGCGTGAAGTTATCATTTTCATTGATCTACTAGGTTGATAGCTAATTAAATTACCTTAAACATGATATATAAAACACAATTTTTAGCCAGATAGTCTATGAGAGAGATAAACTTGAAAAAGCGTTTACTTTTTTTTTGCTGCGTATATATAAATTTATACATATTTACACACACACACATATATATATATATATATACATATATAAATGTGATGTATAAATGTATATATACATATACATATCGTCGGGTGCCCGTGCATTGGCCGCTAACGCAATACAAATTGTATTGCGTTAGCGGCCAATGCACGGGCACCCGACGATATATACATATATATATACGTACATACATAAACATATATTTACAAGGTGTTTCAAAAAAACAATTCCCACTTTTGATCCTAAATAGTTCGGAAACTATAATATTTCATTTATCTACTAGGTAGATAGCTAATTGAATTACCTTAAACATGGTATATAAAACACAATTTTTAACCAGATAGTCTATGAGAGAGATAAACTTGAAAAAGTGGTTTTTTTTTTTTTTGCGGCGTATCATTTAAACATTATGCATAAATAAATAAATATATATGTGACGGGGAATGACTTGCAGTATAGACGTTGCAGTGATGTTCACTATGACCTTTATTTCCCAAGCTTTCGACTGTGTAACCAGCCTTTTTCAAGGGCTTTTAATGCGTTGGGATTTGCTTGTGTGTGGTGTGGTGTCAGAGGGATGAGTTCTCGCTATACTACTTACTCTTCTGGCATTTGGCCCGCATCTCGGAATTTCAACCAAGATCCGTGTTGGGATGGGCGGCAGAATGTTCATCAACCAGACACAAGCAAATCCCAACGCCTTAAAAGCCCTTGAAAAGGCTGGTTACACAGTCGAAAGCTTGGGAAATAAAGGCCATAGTGAACGTCACTGCAACGTCTATACTGCAAGTCATTCCCCGTCACACATATACCCAATAATGCAGCACCCACCACGTACGAGGCCAAGCCCGCTTCTCGTTATATAATATATATATATATATATATATATATATATATATATATATATATATATATATATATATATATATATATATATACAAGGTGTTTCAAGAAACAATTCCCACTTTTGATCCTAAATAGTTCGGAAACTATAATATTTCAGATTACAATGCCATTGTTATACACAAAACCTAATAGTGTACAATTTTGTTGGAGGTAATTTGAATATGAGAGCATGAATCAATTTTGTTAAATCCATGATAAATTTTAAAGTTAAGGTCTAAATTATGGTTAAGTTTGAACCCTCTGTACAAAATTGGACTTTACACAATAACCAATGATGTGCATTTGAGTGTGTGCTTACAATGACCCAGAACAATAGACATAAATACCACGAATACCATCTTTTCAGAGCTCTGTTGACTAGGCCTCTGGACTTTTGCTCCAAGGCACGTGAATGCTTTATCAATAATTCATGATGGATTGCCCTGGGCACTGCTAGTGTGAATTCATGATCTTGATGATAAAGGTAAAGTGCATGCATATGAAAAAACCCCACATGTTTTATTAATAATTCATGATGGATTGCCCTAAGCACTGCTAGTCTGAATTCATGATAAAGGTAAAATGCATGCATATGAAAGAAAAAAGGCACATGTTTTATGTTCTTGCATACATTACATTATTCAGGATGAATAAAGGCTAGCTGTGATAGTGGAATTTTTTATGAATACGTAATGGAGCATTCAAGCCCTGATCATTGTACAGGACGATTGATTGGGTGTTAGTAACCTCACTTTATAAAATGGGTTCAAGAATGTAGCCAATTGGAAGCGCTGAAATGAGTCACGTGTGCGTGCATTAATTTCTTAGTAAATGCACTAAGAAGAGTCTCTCTTCCACCTCCCTGGCCTGACGTACGTCACAATGTTTACACTAGCAGTGCGCACTCAATCAGTTGTTACAAGTGCGTCACGCGCTACTATACGCGCTGTCAATCCTGTAAACAACTTCTAGTTCGGGCCGCGGGCTGCCACAACAGCCGGCGGCCTTTCTTGTGCATAACACGTGGCGTACGTATACTCTTGTACGTGTGTACAGTACTTTTGTGCGGGATTTCCGAGTGCGACGTGCGTAAATGTTTGGGACGAACATCTTCGGACATCTTGACTTTTGAGCGAGTGCTACATGTAGCTGACTGGTACTGACCCACAAAGGTACGTGAATAATGCTGTTGGTTTTCGACCCATTTTATAAAACAAATGATGCACAGGATTATCTCGCACCTTCACTAACACACTCTATCCTGTGCATCATTTGTATATCAATACACACCTGTCCAATTGACCCCTGTGCAAAATCAAAGTTTTGTACAGAGGGTGGAAAATAGAGCAAAATTTCAAACCTAAAGGCCGCATCACACCTCTCCGGGCAAGCCATGCGTGCGACTTGCGAAGAACAATTCTTACTACCCGGAAGTCCCCGCAGATAAACCTCTCAAGACAGTACCTAGCACGTATCTCACCCGTAGTCGCCCGGAGGTACGCACGCAATTTTTTTATATATTTTTTTAGGCCCTGTCACACCTTTCCGGGCAAGGTACGCGGCTTGTTGCGTGTAGGGATTTTCCAGCATACCAGACGATATTTCTGAGGGCGGACAAGGATTTGGGCGAGTCAGTGTATGTGTCTTACTTGCTGGGCACGTTGTACTTAAATTCTACTTGCGGGTATACTGTGTGACCTGTGTGCCAGGCGCGTGGGGGCTGACATCTCAGTGAAGGAATTCCCCTGAAGGAATGGCAGAAGTGCCACAGAATGTCATTATCTTGGCTACATACGAGGACTGCGAAGTACCTGCGTGATAGTTGCCTGCGAGGTGCTGCCTCTGAGGGCCTCCTACTGGCGTTCTGCGTGGACCTCTCCGGGCATCCCCTCGACTTACCCGGAAAATGTTTTGGTCATGCTTAAAACTTGACTGCGGTTAGATCGGACTTGCGTGCACACCTCCGGGCAATTACATGCGAGATACGCGCTAGGTACTATCAGGTGCGGACCAACTGCGGAGAGTTTCGGGTAGCAATTTGTTTCCCCGCAAGTCAAGCGGCAAAACTTCCCCAGATACGAACGGCATTATTTATTCAGATATATCCGACCACCTACCATTTTTTTATGATTAATGATAAATCTGTAACAACCCCAATACGCCACTAACCCAAACAATATTTGAAAATGCATAGAAATGTAACGCCACATAAAATTGATTCATTGAATCAAGATTTATTTGAAGAACAATGGAATGACGTCTTTGAACTCCAAGATGTTAATTCTTCTTATGAAATTTTCTTACAAAAATTATTACATTATTGTGATAAACACATTCCTTTAACTCCCAAATGAAATGGAAGGAAAAAAGCTTGGCAACCCTGGATTACTCAAGGTCTTATATGTTCTATTCTCACTCGAAACCGTCTTTATAAAATATCTCTGAGAAAACCTACTCCTGAAAACGTGAAAAGGTACAAAATATATAGAAATAAACTAACTACCTTGATTCGAGTTTCACGTAAATAATATATTTCGAATAAACTCGAATC
Organism: Diadema setosum; assembly: GCF_964275005.1. NCBI lineage: Eukaryota > Metazoa > Echinodermata > Echinoidea > Diadematoida > Diadematidae > Diadema > Diadema setosum. The sequence continues at coordinate 26,206,802 of NC_092701.1, read as the reverse complement.
TAATAAGGATGATAAAAGTGCTCTTTGGCGGACCGTTAATGAAATACTGAAAAAAAAAACCTACGGAATGTCCTGACAGCATTACTCATAACGATAATGTTATTACCAATCCTGACCAAATTGCAAATATTTTTAACAATTTTTTTTTTGTCAATGTTGGTCCTTGTTTGGCAGCATCTATTCCCATAAAAGATATAAAGAATTATAAAGATTATTTATCTGAAAGTAATCAAAATTCTTTGTTTTTTACTCCAATTAATGAATCGGAAATCATTGATACTGTTCGATTTTTGAAATGTAGTAAATCCTGTGGGCCTGATAACTTAAGTGTGAATTTGTTGAAAAAAATAATTTACCCCCTAGCAGCCCCTCTCACCCATATATTCAATCTATCCCTACTCAACGGAAAGTATCCAGACTCTTTCAAAACGGACAAAGTTATCCCCATTTATAAAAGAGAAGATCCCTTAATGGTGAAAAATCATAGACCCATTTCATTGTTACCTGCAATATCAAAAATTTTAGAAAAAGTAGTTTACAAGCGTGTCCACTCGTTCATGATTGAAAATGAAATATTAAATGCGAATCAGTTTGGTTTTTAGGAAAGGATTTTCTACCGATTATGCTATAATTAAATCTGTTGATAATATTATTGATGCGCTTACTAAAAAGGAGCACATAATTGGAGTTTTTATGGATCTTAGTAAAGCGTTTGACACTATTGATCATGACATTTTACTTGAAAAATTACATAATTATGGTGTGAGAGGGATTACTCTGTCGTGGTTCAGAAGTTATTTAAGTCATCGAAAACAATATGTTGCATTTAAATCCACTCACTCAACATATTCTAACGTGTCATGCGGTGTCCCTCAGGGATCTATCCTCGGGCCCCTACTCTTTTTGATTTGTATTAATGATATCATCAACTCCTCTCGTTTAAATTTCATCTTATTTGCAGACGACACCAATGTTTTTTTATTCCCACAAGGACATTGTAACACTGGTTGATATATTAAATACGGAATTAAGCAACATCTCGAAATGGTTTAGAAGTAATAAGCTTTCATTGAATATTGATAAGACATGTTTTATACACTTTCATACGTTGCAATCCCAACCCACCCTTCCTCAAAGTATTTTTATTGATGATATAAACATTGCTGAGAAACATTCAACCAAGTTCCTAGGAGTGACCCTAGATAGCAATCTAACTTGGAACACTCATGTTCAGAATATTACAACAGCAATATCTAAAGCAACTGGTGTTTTAAGAAGAATAAAATATTTAATTAATGATCAAACTTTAATTATGTTATATAACACTTTATTTTTACCATATGTAATGTACTAATATTGTATGGGGCAACAGTAGCAAAACAAAACTGAACACAATTTTTCTTCTCCAGAAAAAGGTTCTTCGTATATGCACACATTCAAATTTTTTGGCTCACACTGATCCCATATTTTATCGCCTAAAAACTTTGAAGGCCCATGATATACATCTATACCTAACTGCTATATTTATGTATAAACACACTCGAAATTTATTACCATTTTTTCATAATACCCTAGTAACCAATGAGCATATTCACTTATACCCTACCCGTCGTTCCCATGATTTTCATTTAAGTGATCCGAAGCTTTTACTTGCTCAAAAGTCGATTAGACATCAAGGTCCGGATACATGGAACACTCTTCCTGAGGAGTTGAAACAGTGTGCCTCCTTGTTTTCATTTAAAGCAAACTTAAAGAAGTACATTTTATTACAGTATACTTCAAATACGAACTAAAAACAAACAAATTATACAACTAATGTTAGTCTCCCGATAGCAACAACGCATATCGTCCCCTCTTTCAGTAAACCAAAATTATTCTAAATTCCAGCCTATCTGCCATTGTGCACCTTCAAGCACCTGCACACACATTCACCACCACCACTATCACACACTAGAGTTTATTTTCCCCTGCAACCTTCGCAGCAGAATTTATATTGTTACGAATCTAGTACGTCCTTATCTTTTCCTCGGGCCGGCCATCTTTTCAAGCAATGCTTATAATGGCGGCCCTCTGCATAATCGTTTCTTAACTATAAATCTTATTCTTATCACTGCTGCATAGACATGCATATTGTATATTATATTTCTTTCATATCGTTGTTTATGCAAGTCAAAAGACTGTGTTAAATTTATTTTATATATTTCCTACATGTTCATGATTATGTACTTATATGTATCGTGGTTTATGCAAGTCAAACGACTCTGCATTGAATTTACTTTGTATATTTCCTGCATCTTCATGATTATGTAACTTATGTATATTGTTTAGCAGAAAATAAAGTATCTATCAAAAAAAAAAAAAAAAGATACGGCATGACAAGGCCTTAAGGCGGTGTCGGACAAGCTACGCGGGCTTGTGGCGAGGAGGTAGTTTAAAGCACGTAGAAGATTTTCCGCGGGCGGACAAGAATGTTTGCAATTTTCGCACTTGTTTCTTACCTACTAGACGCGTGCTACTTAGCTTCTACTTGCGTGCGTTCCGTGTGACTCGCGCGAGAGCTTTGAAACCGATTCATTTTCTGTTACGAGCGACTTACGGGGATTGCGAAGTACCTGCTTTGGAGTTGCCTGTGAGGTGCTACCGGTAAGGGTTTCCTACTTGTGTTCTGCGCGTACCTCTACGGGCAACTCCCGTGACTCTTCCGGAACAAGTTTTGAGCATGCTCAAGGCCTTGTCATACCGTATCTGGGGAAGTTTTGCGGCTTTACTTGCGGGGAAACAATTTTTTTTTTTTTTATTCAAGTTCCATATTCCACATTCCATATTCAGGCTTCATATTCCATTTGATTTCAGAGTAAAATATGTATAACACAACATTCAATTTTAGACATAATTTCACAAATGTATAAGGACATGTAATAAAATGATGTGTAAATATGAGGAACCTACTAAAAAGCAATGCTTGTAGGATGTAGGTTCCAAAGAAACAATATAAGCGTTTAGTACAACATGCTAAATTACGAAAGATGACGAAACACAAGCGAAATCGGTATGTCGAGATGATAATAAACTCTACACAATGTACAAAATAGTTTATGATGGTCAAGGTAAAACTCAGGGATTCAATGCTCCATAAAATTGCACTATTGGTCAAAGAAATATAGTCAAATGAAGACACCCGAGCGAGGCATCATTGAGAATAAGAACAGATATATCAAAATGGTCACAGCAAGTAACTATACATAAGATTGTAAAAAATTGGCTTTTAGATTTTGCTTAAAGGAACTTAGAGAACTTGATTGCAGCCGAACAGAATCTAACTCATTCCAGAAAGAAGGACCGGTAGAAGTAATTGTCTTAAGGGCTAGAACTGTACGAACGGGAGAAAAGTGATATGATCCACTTTGTCTTGTAGGGTAATTATGAATTTCACTGTTTTTAACAAACATTGAGGAAAATAAACTAGGAAGATCGCCAATGCTCAACTTATACATAAAAATTCCAACGTGATACAAATACAAATCAGAAACTTTTAGTAATTTACTGGAAACAAACAATTCATCTGTATGATCCAAAAAATGTGCACGATTTATAATCCGCAAGGCCTTTTTCTGAATAAAAAATAACGAATCTATTTTAGCCTTAGAGCAATTACCCCAGGCCAATATTCCGTAATTTAAGTAAGGTAATAATAGAGTTGAATAGAGGGAATGCAGTATTGGCTTGGGGAAGAGGTACTTCAATTTGTGAACAACTCCAACGTTTTTACACAACAACTTACATAAATAATCAACATGAACCTTCCAAGAAAGATTACTATCAATATAAATACCTAAAAATTTTGTTGAATCTATTTGATTTAACTGCAAACCATTCACTAATACTGAACCTGGAAGAAACTTTATTGTATTACTAAAAACCATATAATTAGTCTTGTTTATATTGAGCGATAATTTATTCGCCTGTATCCATTCAAATGCCAGTTGCAGTTCGTTATTCACAGAATCAAGCAACACATAAGGATCTGAGTGAGAATAAAAAAGACTTGTGTCATCCGCAAACAGAAGAAAAGACAGCAGAGAGGATGAGTTGCGGAAGTCATTAATATAAAGAATAAATAAAAGAGGACCTAAGAGGGAGCCCTGTGGAACGCCACAGCAAATCGAACCTATTTCTGAGTCGTGGTTATTCACAGTAACAAACTGAGTTCTTTCGGTAAGATAACTTCTGAACCACTCCAAGGCCTTTCCACGAATGCCGTAATGATTTAATTTGTACAAAAGTATTTCGTGGTCTATTGTGTCAAAGGCCTTGGAGTAGTCCAGAAACAAGCCGACTGTATGCGACTTTGAGTCTATAGCTTTCGCAACTTTCTCTACAAATAATAATATAGCATGAGTGGTTGCATGTTTTTTCCGGAATCCGAATTGATTATCAGCTAAAATATCACATTCATTTAAGAATTTAAGTAAACGATTATAAACCACCTTCTCAAGTATTTTAGAAAAAGAAGACAGTAATGATATTGGTCGATAATTTCCCAACTCATCCTCTCTACCCTTCTTATAGATTGGTAAAACTTTGGCAATTTTCATTTGAGCGGGCACAATGCCGGTAAGTAAAGACAAATTCAAAATGTGGACTAATGGTGAAAGAATTTCATTTATAATACATTTTATGAGATGATTAGAAAATCCATCGTGACCTGCACTCTTCTTGGAGGAAAGAGAATTGATAATGTCTAAGACCTCTGCTTCAAATACAGGGAGAAAAAATAAAGACTGAGGATTGGAATTTAGTAGGTATGAGTGGAAAGGTCTGTGTGCAGACGAAATGTTGCGTGCCAAATTTGGACCAATGTTAACAAAAAAAGAATTAAATGCTTCCGCAATTTCTCCATCATCTGTTATAATATTGCCTTCATAGACAATCTTATCAATTACACTTTTATTTTCATGTTTATGAATTACATTATTAATTATACACCAAGTAGATTTTACATCTGACTTATGCTGTTCAAACAAAGAACAAAAATAATCCTTTTTCGCTTTACGTAACAGGGATGTAAGGGTATTTCGATACTTGATGTACTTTGATTTATTCAAAGCTGTGTTATGTGATTTATATCTGTAAAACAGAGTATTTTTCTTGTTTATGGATCTAAGTAAAGCTTTAGTTATCCAAGGTGATCGTGGAACTGTTTTATAATTTCCTCTTTGATTTCTCAATGGAAAATGTGAGTGAAATAAGGGTAACAAAGTGTTCATAAATCTATCATACGCATCATTCGGGTCAATGGAATCAAAAACTTCATTCCATTCCATTGAGGATAAACTATGTTTAAACAGCTGAATATTATAATCAGAAAATATTCTTGTTTGCGATGAATTATTACACATCTTTTGTTTCTGTGATTCAGGTATAACAGGATTAGTAGAAACTATAACGGGAAAATGATCTGATATGTCTGTTACAACAATACATTGATCACCATAAGTGTGATTGTTTGAAAATACATTATCAATCAGTGTTGCGGAAGCTCCACATAATCTTGTTGGCTTGGTGATACAAGGAGTGAAAAAGGATGATACCATGGTATTTAGAAAATCACGTGTTTGTGGCTTTTCATAATCGAGTAAGTCTAAATTAAAGTCGCCCATTATATAACTGTGTTTGTTGCGGAGATAGGGCGAATCTAAAATAAATTCAAGGATTGACATAAAATCAGAATGATTACAGTTCGGTGGCTTATAAATTTCTCCTATTAATACATTCTTACCGTCTGGCATACTTATATCAATAAAAATACTTTCAATTGAATCCGACATGTAATTCAACTGGGTTACCATTTCAAATTTTAAATCATTCTTCACATAAAATGCCACACCTCCACCCCTTTTACAAACTCTATTATTTGTGACCAGTGTATAACCGTCTAATTGTACTAGAGAAGTGAAATTTTTGGTCATCCAGGTTTCACACAACCCCAATACTGAGAGTTTTACATTCAAAGTATCAAGAAAAAAAGTTTAATTGATCAATGTTTTTAATCAAACTCCTTATGTTATGGTGCAAAACTGAAAAAGTATAATACTCCGTTTTAAAAGACTTCAGCTTTGCTACATGTTGCGGTAATATATAACTAGATGTTCGTTTCTGGTGAGGAAAAATATCATGGTTATCATGAATAAAATCAAAATCAGGCATATCAGCATTAAGAGTTTCGATATCTTCGATTCCATTACATACATTCGCTAACATTTTGTAACCGGCATACCTGAGAAAGATGACAAGATGATATAACATTGGTTGGAATCACCCCCAGAGTTTCTAAAGAATACAACAACATAGGACATTTCAGTTTGGTCAACCAATTCGTAACAATGTGAAATACATGTAAAGCCACACGATCTGTCGCACGGGTGACTTGGCTGCAATAAAGCCATATATAGTATCGTGCAATCGACAATACACGTACCATCAGAGGAGGTATGACATAAATACAATAAACTTTCAATGAACTGTTTGCTTGATTTCAGCAGAAATAGGCTCAGTATAAGGACTAAGAAAGCTGTAAATAAATGTGACATCATAGAGAAGGCGAGGGCAAGAGAATTAAGGAACCATCTGTCTGGTATGACCGATGGAAAGCAATGAAATTGAACTTGGGGGAAAGTGAAAAGGAGTCCCACCTCCATCCAATTCATGAATAACAGGACGACAACAAATATGTGAACGAAAAGCACCTGATTTCTTGAGAGCGGAAGATTCATGGATACATATTGTGTTTCAATGCATAATACATAACAAGATGCATGAAGCGTCGCACGGGAGACTAGGGAATACCAAATCTGAAGTACAATGATCTCGACAAGACGTGATTCATATAAGAAAGCATGAGAAAAATGTGGCATTTGACTTTTGGTGAACTGAATTCTCGGTTTACATAGAAACAGACTCTGTGATGTGTATGCAATGGCTATGAATAAATGGAACATTAAGATGAGGCGAAAGGCTACAGAATTATGGAACGGTAAACGCACATCTGGTGTGACTGAAATAATGACGTAAAAAGAACTACAGGACTAGAGTTGGGCTGGAATGGAATCCCACCACCACCAGGTTCATTAACATGGCACCAAACAACATGCCAGAGAAATGCACTAGATTCGCTTGTTCTATATAATGCGTATAGGCGTGTTCTCATATGAAGAAGAAAAAAAAAATTGTCGTAATGAGTTTTATATAGAAATTCGGGAGGATTTATCCGAATAAAAACACATCATTCAAACAAGAAATTTCTCTCATAAAGTGCCTATTAGATGCCGGCAGAGAGAGAGAGAGGAAAAAAAGAATGATATCACAAAACAACCAAAATTAATGAGCAAACAGGTTTATGTTATATAAGGCAGCATTACACAATGATCAGGAGAGTTAATCTCTGTATGTTTCCCATTTCCTCGTACCTTTCTCCTTGCAAAACAAGACTACGTCGGTGCCGACGACGGCTATCTTCGTTGACAGGTTTTTATCCTTGCGAAGTTTGAACGCAGTGTTGGCGAGCTTGCTCCGTTTGGCTTTTAGGGCTGGGGGGAGGTCAGATCGGACGGTGATCCTCTTTCCGGTGCTAGGCGCGTTTACACCCGCCTTGCTAGCGGATTCGAATGCCGTGAGGACGCGGTTTCGCTGAGACATATAAACGAATTTGGCAATGATCGGTGGGGGTCTGTCGTCTCCCTCGCGCTGCGGAAGTCGATGGACGTTCACAAGGCTGATGGTATCGGCGTCTTCCTTGGGAATGCCGAGGTGGGTGAACGTGTGTCGAATAACCGCGTCGACATCCTCGTTGGCCGTGGTCTTCACACCATAGAAGAGGAGATTGGCCTTCCGTTGATAGATTTCGGCAGCCATGATCTTCTTTTCCAGGTCAGCAATTTTTGCTTGAAGCTTTGTTTCCACCTCCGGTATCTTAACATTCTCGATCTCGACGACTCTTGCTGAGTTGTCTTGGACAGCCATTTGTAGCTCCTTTACTTTCAGGTTAACAGCAGTAATGTCCGTGTGCATTTGCTCGAGTTTGGCACACACTCTGGTCTCCGAATCCTTTAATGAGCTCATGACATCTGCGAGTGTGAACGTGCCTTTGTCACCGGCTGCTGCAGTGGTGGCTGTGCGTTGCTGTGTAGGGCGTTGGTTATCGTTCGGCATGGCTGTATGGTGAGATTTGCTTCTCAAGTTGTAGGAGTTTTCCATCAGAAGCGAGCAAAAGTCTACTTTCAAATGTTATTACACCTGAAGTTGAAGCAAAGACAGTTCAGAAAGTACTTTCTATACATACGTTTCGAGTTGCTGGCTTCCTAAAGTCGGCGAAAAACCAGTGGTGGTGGGAGAGCTCAAGACTCATGCGTCCTCCATGTTCGAGATCGTTACGTCATCCATTTGCTACCCGGAGCTCTCCGCAGTTGGCCCGAACTTGACAGTACCTAGCACTTATCTCGTCCTTAGTTGCCCGAAGGTGCGCACGCTAGTCCAATTTTCCCGCAGCAAAGTTTTGAGCATGACCAAAACTATTTCCGGATGAGTCGCGAGGATTGCCCGAAGAGTTCCACGCAGAACACCCGTAGGAGGGCCGTAGCCGCCGCAATTCACAGGAATTTGACCCTGTTGCGACACGGATTGTCGCCCCTACACGGATTGTCGCCTCCTGCTCGGGGCGACAATCCGTGACGGGCGTTGGCGGCACGGATTGTCGCCCCCTACACGAATATTGTCGCCCGCCCTCGAAGCACATTTTGCTGGGTAATATCGTTCTGGACATAATCATTGAAATACTAACACATAACTTACATGGCTACATCCATGCAAACATGCCATGTAAAAAGTCATGGTGAGGTTTCAAGGAAGTGTGTATGTGCGCGTGCACATGATAATTTAGTGTCCGTTTGTGCGTGTGTGTGTGTGTGTGTGATGGAAGAATGCGTTTATTATGTCAGTTTTTTGCGTATGTGTTTTTTAGCTGCGCGTGGGGAGGGATACCTAGTAAGCTGTTGCTGGCATAAACGTTGATATTGATTTTATCAGCAGCTTTCAATTTGATGAGTTTGTTTGGCAGATTTGTATAATTATGAATTCGGAGTGGAGCTTGCGTGCGGGCAGATGCTGCTTTTCTGCGTACGGTCCGTTATGTCTTATTTATCAACATTGGGAAATCGTTTCATCAGGAAGGAATGTGGTATCGGTTCGGGTGTGCGTCGGTATGTGGGAAGGGGGTTACATTTCGTTATTGCAAAAGTTTGTTACTCTGAAGGCTCATTCGTCCGAAGGCTCATTCGTCCGAAGGCTCATTATGCCGAAGGTTCGTTATTCCGAATTTCAGTTTTGGATCAACGAACCTCTAGGTATAGGGAATTGTGTGTTTCGGATAAATGAAGCCTCGGAAAAAACGAAACTTCGGAATAACGGAACCTTCGTGTGTGTGTGTGTGTGTGTGTGTGTGTGTGTATTTGGGTTGGTGAATGTGGGTGTGGGATGATTTAGGTTTTGTTTAATCAGGGGTTGGTGGGTTGGGGATTGGATTTGAAGAAGGATAGTTATAAATGGTATGACAGATGTTGGTAGGATTTAATATTTAGGATAGATGTAGGCCCTAGATTTGTTTCGGATGGGGAGGGGAGGGGGTGGTCGGGTTTTTTATGACTGATTTCATTCTAGATTCGTGTAATGTATTTGTGTTTGTTTTTTTTTAATGTATATGCCCTTGTAAGTAAGAAGGTGTTACATGATCCAAACCAATGTATTCAAGGAATACAGGTTTGGTAGGGCCCTACATGTCAAAACTTTCTCGTGAAGAAATTGTTAGTAGGGTTGGTCTATAATCGAGTTATCTATGTTGAAGTGAGATTATTTGTGGTATAAATTGACAAATGGATTTGTTTCTGTTTCGAATTGCCATTTGTAACTTTTTTTTTTCATGTTACACCCAGAATGAGTCGATTTATGAATGATTTGAATGAAATCAATGAATATCAAGGAAAAAGTGTTTAGTTGATTTATTTGCATTATGAGGATTTGTTTGAGTGTTTGTTGGTGTTTGTTTGTATTACGTTTGTATTAGCGGTGTGCAATGGCAGTTCGTTTGTGCTAAAATCAACTAACGATTGACAATTTTTTTACGGCCTATGGAAATTATTCGCTCATGCATAAAACATGCCAAACCTATTCTGGTACAAAGAATAGTTGTATGGACGTTCTAGTTTATAAGACTGATGGAAGAAAATGACTGCAGTGAAAAATGAACAAAGACAAATAACATTTGGGGAGGGTACCTCCCTCGTATGTATTTTCTCTCGGTCTCTCTCTCGCCTAGCCCGCCTCACCGCTGATATTGGTTCACACACCCATACTATTTTTAGATCAACGCTGGTGTGAATTTTTTAAACACGTGCTCATACACTCTGAAGGCGTTTGTATTGCCACAGATAGCGCCACTATATTCCACATACACACGTAAGCATACAGGCTCACGTATACACACAGACAAACAAACCACTACCACTATGACCACCACACATGCACAGTTTCTACATATTGTATTATTATACTCCAAACACACACACACGTACACACATTTACACACACACATACACACACACACACACACACACAACAAATCATACACATTACATATCATGCAGCTCACAATACACACACACACACACACACACACACACAGACACACACACACACACACAAATACGCATAACTTACCAGTCATACCCATCCCACCAAAGCTTAACACCGGAGGAACCACCCCGAGCCCGGGGCGACAATCTGTGACGGGGCGACAATCCGTGTCGCAACAATTTTTTTGTCAACACGGATTGTCGCCTTCGAGGTCAAAAACTGGGAACTGCACAAGCGTCACGGATTGTCGCCAGGCGACAATCCGTGTAGGGGGCGACAATCCGTGCCGCCAGCGCCCGTCACGGATTGTCGCCCCGAGCAGGAGGCGACAATCCGTGTAGGGGCGACAATCCGTGTCGCAACAGACCCACTTGAAGTAGGTAAGTTGCCCGCTGATCTATGCCTATGTGAAGGGAGTGCGTGCCATTTGTGGGCTCATTCTCTTCTTTGTCCTCTGTCCTCTGTGGCGTCGAGGACTACCTGGTCCCTTTCGGACAGGACTTCATCCGCCGAATGGACTTCAGCAGCAATTTGATGCATTTGCTGTGAATCTTCCGGGCTTTGTGGCTGTCCATCCACTGGACGTTCTCTGCCCTTGTACACTTTCCGTCTACGGGACATCTTCACTTCTTGAAAGCTAGTTGACAAATGATTGTTTGCCCATCCACTCGAACCAGCCTATTGTTCAGACTAGCACTCACCTCGCAGGCGACTAGTACGCAGATAACACGCAGTTGTGGCGCAGGTACTTCGCAGAGCCCGTATGTCGCCCATAACTGACATACAAGAAGCTATCACGAAGCTATCACGTGACACCCACGCGCCTAACATGCAGTTCAACGGAATACACGCAAGAAGGACTTATAGACCAGGAGCTGGCTGCTGGTCAATTTACCCCATCAAGCCCAAAAGGTTTGACCCCTCAAAGTTACTGGGGCCACCCCCCTCATTACAAAACTGGGCGTCAGCCTGATATCTGAGGGCGGGGTCGTTCCCCAGGGACCCCCCCAAAACGCCCCCCCGGCGGGTGTAATTTACCCCATGGAGCCCATGGACCAAACCTGGTCTAAAAGAATGGCCTAGGGGTGTACATAATAAAAATATAAAAACTGACAAAATATCTGGTCGGGCACCCATGGATCGAATTTGGCCGAGGAAAGTAGGCCCCACTATGGGTGTGTAAAAAAGAAAAATAAAAGCTGACAAAATATCTCACTTAGAAAGAGTTATGAAACATATCCCCTACCTTTGCTACTCCCCCCCCCCCCCCTTTCTGAGTGTGAAGGGCCTATACGGTTTGGAGAGGTATGAATGAGCATGTCATAAAAAATAATATGGAACTTCTTGAAGTAAGGTGGAGTTATAACAACAAAAGCATTGTGTGTGTGCATATATTTATCCACATGGCCCACCCCACTCCCTCCCCCAAAAGAATGGAGTTATCGATATCTACAATAGAAACATACTCAGAGAGTGCAGACCTTTGCCAAGCAGCTCATTTCCACCCATCCACACATGCTAAAAACTGCCAAATTTCCCATATAAAAGCCTTTTACTTTTAAATGCCATCAACTTCCAGCTGTGTGGTAGCCCCTTATACCTTGAGCACATGCTTTTACCTTCAGTGCATGTATGCAAACCTCAAATTCATGCAGCTTTAACTCCCAATTTCATTGATCTCATCTGCCATAAGATAAAAATCATCAAAATTTCATAAGAATTCCCGGATCACTACCAAAATTTATATTAATCATCTGTTCAAATGTAATTGTGTTATTGTCATCTTTTCATACAAGTTTCATCCAAACCTTTCAACTTGTTTTGCATACAAACAAAAATGCAGACAATACTACTATGTAAGTAACATGAACTCCTCAAGAGGCGGAAATAATTACAACTGTATCCAACATCCTACAGTTCAACTGTGTTACCATGCATGTGGAGCAAGCTCATGTACAAGAAACTGTATTGATACAAAACTGTAGTGCGTGCATAGGCCATAGTGTGGTTAATTGCATGCATATATTTGTATGTTGTTTACATTTTATTCGTTGCATGCAATTAATCTCTACATTTCGAAGATCTGCAACACGTGTATCATTAGTCTGCAAACAATGAAAAAGCGGTGCTTTCCTGACCTTGGTAAGTGAACTGGGCTTTCCTATTGTAGGTACTAAAATACTGGTAGGCCCCTATGACAGTAGTACATGTAATGATGTATTTCATCACTGGATGACAATTAGTGTCAGTAACAGAGCAAGCAAAGAAGGTCAAGAGTCTAGATCTTGGACTAGATCTAGGTCTCAAATATGCTATGATATGGCTAGATATCTAAACCTATTTCCTATACACGCTATAGCTTGCAGAGTACCTGGTACTGTTTGGCGAAACCAAATGAACTGGAACAGGAGATGGATTGTCAGCGAGACGTAGTGTATTATGAGTCATAACTGAAAAACCAATATAAAGAACAACAATGTTCTCAGCCTATATAGGTTTAAGTGTCAAAGGTGTGCATTGCTTTAAATTTGCATAGAACACTTAAACCCTGAATTTGTTAAAGTCACTGCACTTCCAATCATTCATAGAGTCAAAAAGGCAGAATTATACTACATTTCAATTTCTCTATCTAGGACATCTTTGACTTTAGGATTAGAAATAGCCTTTATGTATCATAAGTGTTGAAGATGCAGATGTTCCAATGAATGAATACTTGGAGAATTGGGTAGGAAGATTTGGCAAATAATCTCAAACTCTCTTTAAATATAGCAAAAGAAATGACAAACAGCCTGATTAAAGTTGCAAAAATTGTGATACTGATGTCTTAACAAGATACAGTACATGCAGCATGTCTACCATGCCAGAAACATGGACATAGAGCCTTAAGATTGAAGAGCTGTGACAAAATGAAGCGTCAAATTGCTTAGATTGCAGATCAAAACCATTAATGGTAGTAAGATAACATTTTAAATACCTGTTCATTACTTTATAGATATGCAGATGATATGTCCAAAACTATGAGATAACATGCACTACTGAGTGTAACAATGGATGCATATCATATCTGAAACCATTTCTCCTTGTAAATCTAATGCAGCTTATTCCAACTGGAATTTACTAGAGTCACATAAGGTAATGTGAGCCTGAATGTTGTGATCCTAGCACTACCTCATACAAAATAAGGAAATGGTGTTTTTGTCAACTAAAAACATGACAGGTTATTATGAGGTTTTAAAAAGAATCTGAGTGAAGGACTGATAGTTGTTATTTGCATGTTATTAAAGGCATGTTGATGAAAAGATAAACTTTAATTTGGTGTACAACTGGCCATAAGTATTTGTGTGGTTGGTGTGAAACCGTAGTGTACTCTCAACAAAGGCTTTCTTTAAGCATTTTTTAAATAGCTACTTGTTTCCTATAAGGTGAATACATAAAGTACTCAGTAGGCTGTATATAGAGTAAAACATGATGCAACTTCACACACATAGCTTTCAAAATCTGTTAAGTGTTCCTGCTTGGAGGTCCACTGATAGTATCCCTGATTCCCTGTACAGTATAATATTCAAAAGGTATGAACATCTTACAGACCTACACTGTATTTGGTTTTGGTGTTGTTCTTTTATTTTCATATTTACTTCTACCACAACTGTGAAGCTTCAATATGCCTAATATCAGATAATTTATGCACTGACATAGCAATGCATCTGAGTCATTCAATACCCCATTTAATCACTTTTTCTTCATATGTTGGACGCTCCACATTTATGATTGATGTACAAGCTACAGTGTTATAATCCGAAATAGTGACCATGGTTGTGAGACATTTTATTTACCACTATGTACATACAGTATAAGAATACATGTATATCCATGGTCATGTGTAAGCAGTATGCATGTGTGTGTGTGTGTGTGCGCGCACGCACATGCCTGCTGTTACAGCATATATACACACCACAATATCCAAAATTATATACAAAATTGATCAAAATATGCATATAACTACTACATTTAATATACAGGTTGGGCTTTATGGATGATAGGCCACACAACATGAATGGATATCAATACTTAACCCTTTCTGTATGGACTTAAAAGATATGTATCACCATACAACGTACCTCTTCCTTCGGAATGACTTGGTACATTACAGTACACATGTGGGTGCGTATTGCTTTGTGTGTAAATGTGTGTATTTGTGGGGGGGGGGGGGGGGTATAGGGGGAATGGTTGTCCCAGGGGCAGTTTAACCCCTTTCCTGCCCAGCCCAGATGTAATGTCAGCTTTTCTACTGTTATTATGTACATGTAGACTTCTACCTCTCTGCACATTACACTGAGAAATCTCAACCCATAAGGGGTGTTTATGTGTGTAGGGGGCCTCAGGGGGGCCCAATGGGGCAGTCTGGCAACCCCTTTCCCGACCAGATATTGTGTCAGTTTTAATGTTTTTATTATGTACACCCATAGTATTTTCATTGGACCAATTTTGGTGCATGGGCTGCATGGGGTAAATTACACCCGCCGGGGGGGGGGGGGGGGCCCAGGGGGGGGGGGGGGGGGACGGTCTGGCAACCCCTTTCCCGACCAGATATTTTGTCAGTTTTTATATTTTTATTATGTACACCCCTAGGCCATTCTTTTAGACCAGGTTTGGTCCATGGGCTCCATGGGGTAAATTACACCCGCCGGGGGGCATTTGGGGGGGGGGGGGGGTCCCTGGGGGACGACCCCACCCTCGGGGATCAGGCTGACGCCCAGTTTTGTAATGAGGGGGGTGGCCCCAGTAACTTTGAGGGGTCAAAGCTTTTGGGCTTGATGGGGTAAATTGGCCAGCAGCCAGCTCCTGGTCTATTAGGTATCACGCGTTTATCATGTAATACCCACGCCAAGTTCGCCCTAAACCTTGTCCGGCCGCAGAAATTATTCTGCGTGCTGAAAAATCCCCATACGCAATAAGCCCGCTTAGCTGGTGTGACAGGGCCTTTTTTTTTGGCAGCGGGTAAATAGAGTCAGCGTGCGCACCTCCGGGTAACTACTTTTGAGATACATGCTAAGTACTGTCATGTCCGGGTCATCTGCGGGGACCTCCGGATAGCAAAAATGTTCTTCGGAAGTCGCACGCAAGGCTGGTGTGACACGGCCTTTAAGCATGCTCAAAACTTGTTCCGAGTGAGTCGTGAGGGTTCGCTCGCAGAGGTACACACAGAACACCAGTAGGAGACCCTTATCGACAGCACCTCGCAGGCAACTCCAACGTAGGTACTTCTCAGTATCCGTAAGTCGCTCGTAACTGAAAACGGATCGGTTTCAAAGCTCCCACGCAGGTCACGCTTAATACACGTATGTAGAAGGTAAATAGCACGCGTCTACCAGGTTAGAAACAAGGGTAAAACCCGCAAACAATCTTGTCCGCCCGCGGAAAATTCGCCTGCGTGCTGGAAAATTCCTCCTCGCAACAAGCCGGTGTAGCTTGCCCGGAAAGGTGTGACACGGCCTTGACTTAAAAGTAAATCTTGAATTTAATGAAACTGATTTACGCTTTCATTTCTAAATTACCTCCAACAAAATAGTACTCTATTCAGCTATTGCTCATACCAATGTAAGTATTATTTGCTGTACATTTTTTTTTTAAAACTATTAAGGATCGAAGTCGGGAAATATTTTTTGTAATACCTAGTAACCAGAATAAAAGGCTTGAAATATTTTTCAATGGAAGCACTGTGGTCTATTCACATAATAAGGGTACGAAAACACAAATTACCTATGCATGCCAATTCATTTTGACTAGTATCATTAGGCCAACTTATGCGACAAAAAAAATCTAAATACATTGTGTTCCATGTATGATGTTTCATGATTATTAATTGTATTTCTCTCGAGAAACTTGGATCCGCTCACACATACACACACACACACACACACACAAAATCCCTAACAAGATTCTGTCAATCACTGCATTACCGATTAAAAAAAAAGACATCAAATGCAGCTTTCCCTTTAGAGCATAACATTGTTACCATGCAGCATTTTGGAACATGCTTTCGTAGGAACGACATTGGCATTGTGTACAAAATCCAAACTGGTTTCCCTAAGCATGCTTTATCAGTGATACATTCTACTGTGATTCAAACCTATCTGAATTATGGAGCACTTGAGTCTGTAATGTTTTGTATGTCCTTTGTTTCTACTGTCTTTTAAAGGTTTCGTCTTTTACCTCTTCCTTCTGCACTTTCATAAATGCGGCACTTTCAGAGCGTGCTATTTTTCCTCACTGTTTTTCCTTTTTATTGATATCAAGGGATGCTAACGATTGTTCTTTTTTTTTTCCTCTGCAGGGACTGCAATATACAAAAAAAAAAATGCTTTTTAGCAGTCCCCTCTATTTTCAACAGCTGATTAAATTACCTATTATTTATAATAACCTCAAATAATTCGACACGATTTTGTTAAAAGTTTGTTATTATACCGTATTAAATAACAAGTTACAAGCTGATGTAAATATTCAAAATGCCAACCCCAGTACGAAATGCCCAGAGTAAGAACGCTTTTTGTTCACAGTATTTGAAATGGTGTTCTGGGTAATAACAGCTATATTTGTTTTTCTTTTTTGTTGGATGTTGATTTATTTTATAGCGAATAGTAGTAGAAGAAGCAGATTGTATGTTGTTCAATATAGGAAGATGATTGACGTTGATTATTATTGATTTTTGTTGTTAGAAATGAATGTTGAATTTTGAAGTATATGATATAATAACGTATAAGTGAAATAAGAGATTAGTATAGATAATAGTTATTGATTTGGTATATTGATAGAAACAGAATTCAGTGGTTGTGTCTTTTTTTAGGCACGCATATTTTGATACATATGATATACTAGTATATTCATACTATATAAAGGTTCATTTTTTGTAACAAACCCAGTCAGTAAGTTGGATTTTTTTTCATCGTGGTTGTAAATTGATATATTGAGTCTCATTCCTTATTCTCTAATTTTCAATAACAGTTCTGTTTTGTATGATGTACGACCTATTGTGTTATGTTAATGCTATTTGTTGTGATTGTTGCCTTGTATGTATGTGTTTACAGGGCCCCCTGGAAAACAGCACTTGATTACTGACGGGGCCACCCTGTATAAATAAAACGAAATAATAATAATAAAAACAATAATGATAATAATAATTTGTGTTAAGAAAATGGCGTTGTGCTTCTGATTGTGCATTTTTTGTTGGAAGTAGAAATGATAAGATGAAATTAAATGAAATGAAGAAAAAAGAAATATTTAAACCTAATTTACTAAGATATTGAAATAGAATACTGCGTTTATATATATTGATTTTAATGTTAGTTTTCTGTCGTGTACGTTCTGGACAGATTGGTCGACGACTATGAGGTTTGAAGTAAAACTTGATAAAGGGTAGATTTAAATTGCAAGGGGGGGGGGGGCTCAAAGAAAACTTCTAGTTGTATTTGGTTATGGTACCTTTGTATCAGCACTTTTCAATAAGATCACACATACGAGGTTTTCTCGAGTAAATTGCATGGCCTCAGTCCAACCGAAAGCAACGTCCATTTTTAACTAACCTTATTTTCCATGTCTGTTTCTGTCCCCTCCCCTACATACTCCCCTTCCTCTGCCAAGAAAATGGACTAACCCAGCAGATAGTCCAATAGTCCGAGACTATTGGTGGGTTTAACACCGCTATAGGCAGACTGGACCAGGTAAAGAGCTAAATATGCCAGTGACAAGAGGAGACAAAATCCTGGTGATTTTCATTTCATCTTTCACTGAAATTGGTGGTGAGCGCATGACCCCTAGAAAATATGATATTCTAATCTTGCTTCGTTATAATACATTTCAAAGAACATGGAGTATAAGAATGTAAAGTGAGAACAGTATCAATTTACTTCAGTCCCATTTTCACGAAAAGTACATGGTCAAGGATACATATTATGAGAAATGGCTGGGTAAGTTTTCAGGGAAAGAAAATTGAGGGGCAAATCTCATTATCAAAGGGGAACCGTAGAGTGGTAGTATACCTGTCGTGCGTGTAGATGACGTGCGTAAATATCAGCCTCGATCTCGACGTCATCATGGTTAAGGGCTGATGTGTCACAATCTATGTGGACAGGCCGGTTGGGGACGATGACGAATGTTCCGTCACTCCTCGTCTGAATCTGGGTATGACTGAAGCTGAATTGGACGTTGCTTTCTTCTGCAAACAAAAAAAGCAAAAAAAAAAAAAAAAATTAAGAATTTTCAATTCACGGTCTTGAATAGACCCTACCTATGACATATACATACGCGTATAGGTACAGGTAACCATGTAAGGAACCCCAATGAAGTCGATGCTGTTTATTGGTCATGCATCATACCCCTTTGCATACCTAAAATCTTCGACTTAAAATGCACTATAACGCATACCAAAATGGGTGTTAGTATAGTTCGGACTATTGCAAAACCGCATTGATCTACTTGTTAGAAAAATTGAAATTAAAAATTCCCTTCTGAGATTTGGAAAGGAAGTAGTTGAAAACATTAAATACTTAATTTTACCGAGTATCATGCAGTAATTGTGAGGTCTTCAAATCTTCAAGTGTTGACGACGAAGACAAGCATTTTGTTTTCCTCATAAAGAATTATTGATATATGAACCCCCTCCTTTCAAAAATGCAAAATGCAAATGCAAAATGGCAAATGTGAATCGATTTGTTATATAAAACATACTTAAAAAATCATTTGAAAAACAAACAAACAGAAAAAGGGGTTACAGCTCGTTATTCCGAAGGTTTGTTATTCTGAAGGCTCTTTAGTCCGAAGATTCGTTATTCCGAAGGTTCGTTTTTCCGAATTTCATTTTCGGATTAACGAATCTCCGGAATAACGAACCTTCGGGATAACACCACAAATGTTCGAATTAACGAACCCTTTTTCATTTTCGGATTAACGAACGTCTAGGTATAGGGAATCGGTGTGTTTCGGATTAACGACCCTTCGGAATAATGAACCTTCGGAATAACTAACAGTACCCGAAAAAAAAAAGAAGGAACTAATGTGGGGAAATGGAAGCGTTGTGAGGCGATGACATCCCACCTTGCTATGCAAAGATGATGGTTACTGTAAACACGTGAAATTTCCGTAACTCTTAGGTAATTATTTGCACATTCTTTTTCAAATTTGGTAATAGAATATATATATATATATATATATATATAATGGTATTATTATCCGCGTGTTGGAATAAGAGCATGAAGACGATGAAGACAAACAAGTTGACATAATGCATTAGAATCCAACTTCATTTATTTGTAAACCAAATTTTCGACCCTTGCGCGTTTCTTTGTTATTATTATTATTTTTCTGTGCTGAGCTTCAAATACAAATATCACTGTTACCCTGAGGAAGATCCGTGCAAGGGTCGAAAAATTGGTTTATAAATAAATGAAGTTGGATTCTAATGCATTATGTCAACTTGTTTGTCTTCATCGTCTTATATATATATATATATATATATATATATATATATATTAATGAAATTGATGTACACATTCATTTTCTTATTTCGAGTCACGTACACTTTAATCTGTATTTTGATATTTTCTGAGATATTACTGACAAGAAATTTGAAAAATGAAATCAGTCAATCAGTCAAACAAACAAACAAACGAACAAACAATTGATTCACACTGTATCTTAATGAGACGTCGACCACAAACGTTTTGTTTAAATTCAATAGTTTTAAATCACAGTTAACTGCGATATAGAGTCAACACCTGGAAAAGCATCCATTTCATTATTTTGCATGGATATCTATTGACATTGCAAATACAACTTTGCTGTCAGGTGGTTGTGTTTGTATTAAAGTAGGCCTACTATTAATATCTTTACATAGGGATTACTTCAATGATCATAGATCTAATATGCTTATCTCAGTGATTTTAAAAACCAACATGCCCTGTTAGTACGAATGACATTTTTCTGCTCATACATAAAGCGGCTTATTGGAATAAGTCAGCTGAACACCTTCATGACTGTGCCTTCTACCAAAGTGTTTGACATAGTACAACCAGTAGTTGTAACTCACTACAAAAACCAAAGTTGTAGGTGGTTGCGATCTACTCACTACAACTGGGTGCACTTCCAGTCCAGCGACTCCTCAAACACGTCCTTCTCGTGTCACCCAAGAGGACGAAGCGCTCTGGGTGGGTGCAGCGAGAAACCAGTACCGTACCACTGGGGAGACTACTGTCGTAATAACTACCGAGCTCTTGAGTCTCTCTTCCGTTGACAAATTGCAGAACGTCATCAACTTGATCAGGGACTTGACAGTGACCGAACCGTGCGACTGTGTCCAACAGGCAGAACCAGTTTGGCATGGTTGAATAATGATAAGAGATTTTTATTTTCATTTAATAAAACTCCTCATTCTTGTTAAAGGGAAATCTTTAGTGAATCTTACTTCCATACGTATTGGAATTTTTCACCAAACAGTTATATCGGCACAATCGTAAATAGAAAGTAGAAAAGACATTGACTTCATTGCTTCACAACTCTCCAACTTGGTGTGTTTTTAACATAGCCTTATCAGAGGAACAGTCTGTGACTTCACTTATAAGGCTGATATAATGAAAACAAAAGAAGAAGTCAACAAAATGTCAATTTGTAATGAAATGAAAAACTAAATTTTCCTTGGCTTGTTACTGACCCATTCAGGGTAATATACATGTATTTCCCCCTGTTTTTTGAATGCGGGAGACCATTGAGGCAATTGTTCTTTCATTTTGTTGTCAAGTACAAAAATATGTTTGTTTTTTACTCCATATTGCAGTGAAGTCATAACTTTTGGAATCTTCACATCCAGCTAGGGCGGCATTGAAACTGCAAAAATACATAACTCTTGAACAGATTATCCGATATTCCTCAAACTTGTTCTACTAAATACTGCTGCCTTCACTGAATTCGCAAATATATTTGGGTTAACTTGTCCTTTAACTTTAGTTCCAAGTCAGTAGAAAATTGTGAAGAGATGACGTAATCACCTCGATCGTCCACTTCCCGTACCTGACTCCGAGCAATTATGTTATACAGCTATGCTTCAAATTCCATAAAATAATTACTTTGTATCATAAACATTTTAGATTTAATCATTATTCTGTCTACCAAAGTGACCTTGAACATAAGGATAGTTATTTACGTTAAGAAGTTACCTGTCGATAGATTAGATATCTCTTCTGTAGGAATGTAATGATGTAATATTCCAAGTGGGGTTGCATGAAAACACAAACAATTCAGCTTTATCTCGCTTGCAAGTACCCTACCTAACACACTGCAATCCTACATGCAGGAAGTTGTGGTAAATCAAAATTGAAATATGTAAATCCAAATTGAAATTTTACTGAAGAAGGCTGTGAGAAATTGTACCAATTCAATTTATATTACACATACGCAGGGGGCTTCGATCGATTGGTGGGGTGGGGTGGGGGTGGGGGGGGGGGCAAGCTTGGAAGATACGTGCGAGGGAGCGGAGCCACCAAAGAGGTTCTATATATCAGTAGGAGCTACTTAGAGTGTAATATCCCCTCTCCCACACATTGTGACATGAGGGAGGTTCTGCACTTTCAGAACTGAACTTCAACGATCTGGTACGTTATCATGGTTCTCCCAATAGGTGTACATAGTACGTCTTGACAATGTTGTGACGACATGCAGTTTCACTTTAATGGCTAAACGAATAATAATGATAAAGATAATTATCATTAAGAAAGGGGAAATTTGTGACATGTTTGTCACAAATATCTTAAGTGTTTACTTTACTTGTACTAGTTTCAAGTGGACGGATAGCTAAATTGTTTAAGAGAGCAGGTATTCGGGGATTCAAATGAAAATTTCTCGCGAACACATTTTAAATTTTAATGGAATTTGGGTAATTGTAAGTCCCAAAAGTGAACAATGTGAACTATGGAGGGAAACCAAGAAGGGAAAGGGTAATTTGAAAGGAAGATATCCCCTCCCACATGAAGAAGGTTTTGAAGTTTTGGAGCTGAAGTGACAGATTTGATGGAATTTTTTGTGATGAAAGATTCGGAAGTTTGTCAATGTAAACGTGTACCGTGACTTTGGAAAAGGACCGAGTGGCGGAGGGTATATCCCCCTCCACCGGAAGAGGAAATTTTGCATTTTCGGTACCTTATACCCGCGCCAGAGTAGCGCTCGAACGTTCCAAATCTGGCACAGTTCGATACAGTTCGCTTTTGAGCACCCTAGGAAAGGGCCGTCACTTCATCAACATCATTGAATGTATTTATTGTGTATTCCTGTGGAACATACATTTGAAAAGAAAAAGTAACTCTCTATTGTTTATTTTGTGCCTAAAAGATTTCTTGAATTTGTTTGTAATATCTAATTTTCTTGGGAAGATCCTAAAACTTTACCAAAATATTGTGCTAGTGTTGTATGTTCGTTTGTACACTGTATTCTTGAAAAAGAAGTTGCAGAAATATATTTTAATTGAAATTGAAGTAAGCCTTTGAGACGGCATGGCTGAAATGTTTGAAATGTCACGAGTAATGTCCAAATCGTTCCACAACAAAAGAAATACTTCCAATATAGACTTTAGACAATCTTTTTCTCATATCATTTCCAAACATTCCTCAAAAAGTGTGCACCAGATCGTTCAAATTAGGTTTTCCACACCCTCCAAGTCGATCGGTCGCTTTGCACCCTCGATCCTCACCCTTGCCCTTAGCACATTTTATATCTTACCACATTGAGGTACTGGTGGGGTAAATGTGCCGTCGATACAAGTCGTAGATACCCATATACTTTCTGGCGCGTAGCTGCTCCTTGAACAAACGAGTGAGACTTGGACTGTCGACTGGTTTCGCACTCCTTCGCCAAAGACGTCATCTCCATGATCTACCCCCGTAACGGAATACATTTCGCCGTTCGATGCCGTCGGCAGACGACAGTGTTGGGGAAATACTTCAGCCAAAGGGAAAGTAAAACAGTGATTATTACAGTGTATACATGAGAATTACATGAACAGTTTGTCATACTAAGTGATAAGCAGCCTTACTAAGCATGCTATAAGGCAATACTAGTATACTAGTCATCACATGATATTGCCTTATGAATAAACTAAATTCTAAAAATGAGTTCATCATACATCTATAATTCATGGCTATTGTTACCACACCCACTTGTGGCAAAGTTTATGCCTAGGACTCCGTCCGTTGTAAACTACGATGAATAGGTCATCCATTTTACCCTTTCTCAGTCGGCAGATTCAAAGGACCCGGTTTTCGATTCCCGAGTCTATAACTGAGCAATATTGTGTGCAACCGTACCGTCCCCTCTGGTGAGAAACACTCTGTCCCTCGGACATGACATAAAATGGAGGTCCCATGTGAGAGAGAGTCACAACTCATGTACATGTACTTAAAAGATTCTGGTTCATTCATTTAGCGTAAAGAGCAGGGTGCACTTCCAACTGGACCCCATGGAAGACCAGCTAGTACAGCTAAATATGGGCTACCCAGTCATCATGTCACATTCAAATGAAACAAAAAAAAAAAATGTAGAGAATGATTACATAACAACTCAACTACCAATAATCGCTACAGGCTGCCTACCTTGGGCCACACATTCGGGTACGCTGCCACTCCACTGGCCGTACAAACAGTCGCGAACTGCGTTGCCGGTCATGGTGTAACCGTCTAGGCAAACGTAGCGGATCCTAGCCCCATGTACATAGCCTTCGACGCCCTCCTGAGGTATGTCTTCAATAGTTATGTCATTTGATCGTCCAGGCTCCCCACATGACACTGGTTTCGAGTAGTAATGATAATAACGATAATGATCCTATAACACAGCTGTACTACTACTGCCACTGATGGTCATTGTTTGTAAAAACAAAGTGATATGGATGATAACAGTTGGTCCTGATAACAAAAATAATACATTATATAATGCTAATACTATAGCTGATCTTGATTTATTACTCGATAATTACCTCTATTTTTTGTTTATTTGCTCTGTCAGAGAGACTACCTTGCATCTATACACCTGACAAAGAGAGACATCGTGGATGGTAAAACACCTTGCCCTATAGGTGAACGTAATAATCACCAGACAAGATTTGAACCCCTGAGCTTCCTGTTTGAGGATCAAGAGACTTATCGACTAAATCATATTGTTCCATCGAACTCAAGGAACTGATGATGGGGGGGGGGGGTGGTGGTGATGGAGGGTGTTGAGAATAATAGTTTGGAAGGAAGGAGTGGAATTACGTACAGGAGAGTAACGACCGAGTCGGATGGAGAAGATTAAATCTGAGCTGTGTTGTCCTGACAGGTTATACCAAAGTCTCTGATTCTCTGGAGATATGGAACGTCATGGTACTTAGTTGTTGAATAAGCACTAAAAATGAACATCTGAGAACTAACGGACTTTCCATTTACCTACTCACTGTTTTCCCCAGTGTTAGAATAAACCCCTCAAACAATCGATTATTCATAGATCTCTTGATAGTGACATCATAATGCTCGAAACATATTGTATCCGGGAGTGCGCTTTTTTGTGTCGCATGCATTAGAAAAGTCATCAGTCTTTTGAGTCAGCACTGTTCGACAATGTCTGAAATCGAGCGGCCATGATGTGAAATGATTTCTCTGATTTCATAGTTGTTACTCCTGGATGGAGCGGGCTTAGATCATGGGTGTTCATCTTGCAATCTGACGCACATCGACCCTTTAAGCTCGATCTTGAAACGATCATGACATTGTCCAGAAACATTCGGCATCATGATATGATTTATTTCATGTGGTTCTCTTTGATAACGCGCCTGTCAAATTGTTTCTCCGGACCCCGAGTACCTGGGCACTTGCGGGGTACTCGACGTGTATTGTCGGGGATTCGTGCAGACAAACGTCACTGCCTGAGGGAAACATGTTCGGGGTTGTGGCGGTGGCTCGAGTGTAGACACCCCTGCCGGACGGGGACTATGTACAGGGTTGTGGCGGTGGCTCGATGGTGTTCATTTGGGCCGGGAATTTGAGCCGGGATCTCGTCGGGGATGCATTTGGGAGCTTGTCACTCAGCTAATTCAGCTGGGAATTACAGCCGGATTTGCGTGCAGCACATGCACGTATTGCACGTTTTTGTTTTTTTGTTTTTGTTTTGTATAGGCCTACATATTCATCGGCAGCGTTTATACGTCTCCGGAGACGGTTGAATAATGCATGATTTGAGTCTTAAAACGATGATGTATATAAAACAAATATTAACTGCTGTGTATTCGGATGGTGGTGGAAATTACCCTCACTCGGTGCTTTTCATACCGATCCTTCTATCACCCCGAGGCGTTAGCCGAGGGGTGATAGAAGGGTCGGTATGAAAATCACCTTGGGAATGATAATTTCCACCACCATCCTCATGAGGAGTCAATATTTGTATACGGACACACACACACACACACATATTCCAACGAATGACTGTTGTTTTATTTTCCCTGACGTAATTACGGAGAACACGCGATCTCGAACTCAACGTCACTTAAGAAACGTAAGGGTTTCATTGAAATCGAAAGTATGAATGTTATGAAGTGTTGAATATCTAGGTTACTTCACACAAAAAAGTAGATGAGTTGATAATCTACTTACCTCACAAATCTCTTATTGCTGTGACACATATAGTTATTAAATTCAAATTGCATCATTTAATCATTCATGAAACTATAATTGCAAGTATTCAAATACGTTGATTGGAGGGTTTAGAAACCATGGCGCCTTTATTTACCCCCATCTCATTTGCATGAGCATTTTTAAACGGTGACATGACGTTTGCTCCTGCGACAATTGCTCCGGTTCTATTTTGTCCAACAACCGATCCAATGACTCAGCCACTTTAGTGTTGAGATTTGGGTTGTGAAAGGGTTTTAGGTTTAATTTGATATGAGGATTAGGATTAGGGTTAGGTTGTGTTTGCTGGTAGGTTTTATGTTTGGCTTAGCGTGCAGATATTTTATGGGAACAATTGTCGCAAGAGCAAATGTCATGGAACTATTGTGAACAGTAGGCCCTATCACAGTTTCATGGAAAGATGTATGAAGATTTTTTTTTTAAACTGGTTTCTCGTCGAAAGTGCGCTTTGAATGAAATTGTTACCTGTCTGTTAAAAGAGTGGTTTAACTACTATTTATTACGAAAGACAACGTCAGCATTATACTAAATGGCATTCCACTTTCAAATTAAGGCAGATCACCTTTTCGACAGGCCGGAATTTGGGTGTGGTTCCACTCTCCGTTCTCACAAAGAGGTCGCTGTAGATTCGATACCTGCTCCGACAACTCATATCCAGGTCTGCATTGGAGCTCCATGCGCTCACCGTGGTGATAACTCATTTTTACGACCATATTTGAAGTGTCAAGTTCTTCTACCCCGCAGGATGCTGCTTCCACAAAGGGGCGGGGCAGCGGCACGAACCAAAAAGTGCCGTGTGCAAAAAGAGCGAGTGAAACAGAATACTGATAGTATAAGGGATAATTTCGATGGAGATGGAACTGTTTATATCCATTTTCACTTATATACTGAAACTGAAACTAAAAGGACACAAAATGAACACAATTAAATTGGTTCATTAAGTGTCATGATTTACACACACTATCATTTTTTGAAGAAGATAGTTACAAGCAGAGATTACTAGTTTGGAAGTAAGTATGTACTACTTATTATAATTATAGATAACGTAGAGTGAATATACATGGTAATTTGGGAGAACGAAACATAGATAAAGTGTCTGGGGTAAATACAATTTGAAAGGATAGTTACAAGTAGAGACTACTAGGTTTGAAGTAAGGAAATACAAACAATGATAAATAAAGTATTCATAGGTTGAATATACGACATAATAACTTGGGGAATGAAACATAGATAAAGTGTCTGGATTGAATACAATTAATTAAGTCTTACTGACTTGAGTGGGAGAAACTTACTGAAAATCTAATAACTGTGTACAAAATTGTTCCTTCTTGAGAGAGAAAAAAAAATTATTGAAAATTAGATATGAGAATCTAGAGAAAATAAGTTGTGAAAAAGAGAGATAACGCTATACTGTCAATTATAATCCCGTGAGAATGGGGCATTTTTTTTCTGTTTAGAAAATGGAATTTAGGTGTGTTTTTTTACACAATACATAGCAAATTATTACATCGTCCTACGTATGGCCCATAACAAATACACACTATACATAATAATTTCTCGTGATGAAGAAGAAAAAAGGTAAAACTCTCAAACTATATCAATGCTGTGCATCTGCTATTCGCTCACTCTTCATCAAACAAATCAGATCGAAGTAATTAAAAGGCCATCTACTTTGCCTGCTTTCAATTAAATGGAGATTCGGTCTCACCTGGCGAGCAAGTGGGGACTGTCGGAAACAGGTTGCCATGCCTACACTCCACGCTGTCTGACGGAGGCCCCTCGTAACCGTCATTGCAAGCATACCGCACAACGCTGTCATGTGGAATGATGTCATCAATTTCGTATTGCAACAGTCGTCCGTTTTCAATAGGCTGGGCCGTGCAGTTCTCTGAATATGGGGGAAATATACATGTGATACATAATATACCTTTAATTCCTGATTATTAATGCTTAGGTTTATTTATCGAAATACAAAGATTATGTTACTATGATTGTATTATGTATTATTGAAGCTTGTGTGAATGGAAATTGTTTTGAAAATTCTTTACTCAGGTAAGCGGTTTGTATATTACTCTTTGTTACTTTACTTTTGAAATAAAATTATTTGAATTTGAAGTAGAATCTAAATTTGTATCCCATTGTCTGCTTGAACTGTGTCATATTGTTCATGAGGCACATATTGTCAAACGTTAAAGTTGTGATAAGTGGGAAAACATGGGATAAAAAACAAAGACAGAAATAGCCTTAATGAAAAGGTTTCTATCAGAAACATATACGTTTGAAATAATTCATGAGTATATTTCCATATTTTCCTTGTCCTGTCCTCCCTGAGACAGCCATCAAAATCACTCTCCAAATAACAGTGGTCTTTCATATCTGCACTTTTACCCCCTCCCCGCGTGTATTCACATAGAAAAAGTATACGATATGATTTGTCTTTGCTAATCGTAATTATCTGAATAAGGAAGAACATATTTAGTTTAGATTGACATTTTCCGTATCATCGAAATCATGAATTGTATGTTTTAATATGTCACTGCATTCGTTTAAAAAATGTAAAGATAGAACTGAATGAAATCCATATCAAATTACGGTTCCTTGACCGAGAAACGTCTTTGGTGTTTCATGAGGGAAACATCGCTGATAAGAAACTGTAATGACCGTATTATTCTTCCTCAATTTAACTAAAAACGTCAGTTGATTTGGCCTTCAGTTTTTACATGTTTCTACTCTAAGATATTTTCTCCACATATATATGTAGCTCAAAATGCACTCAAACTTACCTGGAACACATATCGGTGGGTCCGAATCCCAGCCCGTTACGTTAAGACATGTCATTTTGTGCCTTTTCACAGTCGACCCGGCAATGGCGTGACCATCGTCGCATCGATACTTGACGACTCCCCGCAGATCGTTTCTTCTTTCCTCTTCAGTTCCGCCTGTTGGTTTCGCCAGGATAACTTGACCGGGCGCGCGATCAGTCACCAACCTGGCGTTGGTTACCTGCGGAATGGTGCACCCCTCGAGTTCGCTGGGACTCTGGCTCTGTTCTCCGTGGACTGCACAAAAAAGAAAAAAAAAAAAAAAGAACTGCCCGGTGGTATAATTATAATTGAAGACTTTGAACGCGAAATCAAAGAAATGCCAATTTTATTCTTTAGAGTAAGGTGAGCACCAGATAGAGAAAAAACTCTTTTCAATGGTGCTTCATTCGTTATATAACAAGTAAAATGTTTGTGAAGATGTCATTTAAATCATCACACATGTTTTGATTATTTTCCTTGCTTTTCAGCAGATTTCATCTCTTACACCTCAACATGACGTATACATATCTGTATCGGTTACATCTAATCTCATGCCATGATTGATCAGAATTCCCTTCCTCCTTACATTAGGGAGCTTTAGATTTTAGACGCGCGGACGTTCAAAGGAAAAAACATGATCTGAGCATGCGCAGTAGCACGCGTAAAGTCAATCTATTTTTAGCTTGCGTCGCCTGAGTTGTTTACTACGCGTACTGGGCTATTTTCACGTCCGCACAGTTTGCGACGTAGAGAGCTTCTTCATGCACTGATCATATGGGGGCGCGATTTTATTTTTTATACCTTGCGTCCCAGCTACTTTTCCACACGACGCAGGGAGAGGAGAACGTCCAGCGCACTCGTCGTCTCAAACGTCCGCGCGTCAAAATCTAAAGCTCCCTATTATGTCCTAATGAGTGGAGAAAAGAAAAAAATGACAAACATCACTCACCCCTTACGGGCCCTATTCCAAAGACTTCCACTTCACATAGAAGAAAACTCCCTGCGCTGCTAGGAGGTAAGTCGATACTGACGTACCTCCCTGTCATTTGGTCCTCACATGTGATATTTATACCATGGTTGTCTGGAGTGCTTTGTAAAATCTGTTGCAGAGTAATGTTGCCCCCACATTGAGGATTTTCCAAAAAATTCTGCAGCGAGCCGACCCTTACAGCTGCACCTGTAAGTTGGCCCTCTAAATAAAAAAAAAAAGCAGTAGCAAAACAAAACAAAACATCGGCAAAAAGACGAGAACGTCATAATCATCATCAACAGTATCTTTATCATCATCATCATCATCATCCTCATCAATATATAAAAACGACTGAAATGCAATCAAATCGCTTATCTGTATGAGGCCTGTGTCCTAAGCAGGTTTAAGTCATTTTATAAAATAATTTGCAACAGCTGTATACGGCAGCCTACAAAGCAACCAGTCAGCTTTGGTCATCAAGTTGTTGCTGTGGTAAAATAAAATTACTGCAGCTTGCAGGAAACGCAAACATTTATTTTTGACACTACACTGTGACACCACACTTGCAACAACACCATGTTATAATTATATATATATATATATATATATATATATATATATATATATATATATACACACACACACACACTGGACAGCAAAAGAAAGCATCCACTTCTGTCAAAGGCCGCACACAAAAAATCACCAGCCAGAAATTAAAAAAAAAATACACAGGTATATATGCTGCAATATCCATTAGTAATCACATACCCAATGGCAAGTGATTATCTCTATTACAAAGGAAAAAAAATGACATGCACAGCATTTTGGTCACTGAATCAAAAGTCACAAAATCACAGGCATCTCTGACGCATGCTCTGGACAAGCTGTCTGGCGTAGGTCCTTGGGAAGTTCTGTCCATTACTCCTGCAGAGCTTGGATCAATGTTGGTTGTTTAAATATGTTGTCCGTTAGGGACCGTTTTTGATTGGTGGAAAGTGCTTTTGTGTGGGACTACTGATTCAGTGACCAAGATGTTGTGCTTGTCAAGTTCTTCTTTGTTATGAAGACATTCATTTGCTTATGTGCATGTGATTAGTAAGAGGCATTGTAGCACACCTGTGTACAAAAATTGTTAATTTCTAGGGGGTGAATTTTTGTGTGCGGCCTTTGACAGAAGTGGGTACTTTCTTTTGCTGTCCAGTATATATAATGATAATAATAATATCATATATATAAGATATTATTATACATCATAAACACTGACTTTATAGAAGCATAAAAAACACGACATACTAAATGGGTTACAATAGCTGTAGATTTCATAAGATTTGTGCTTTCTTACCAGTGTCAAACGCATTGAAAATCCGTATTGAGTTTACCAGATATGTTGCTTTCAAGTCTGTTTTCCACCACAAAGGTTTTTTTGACGGACCTGTAAAGTACACACAGCATGAAATACGGCGTGATGAAACTAAAAAAAAAAAAAAAAAAAAAAAATGAAAACTAAAAACAGAGACTGATAGAAGGCGGGCATCATCAAATTCTGTGCCATAACCATGACAACGATATCACATAAACATCAACTTTTGACCATGATCTGACCCCTTCGTCACGCCCCAACAAGAATTAAAGAGATTAATCAAAAAGCACTTTAAAAAAGTTCAATCAGCCATATTAGATTAGCATACATATTGATTTGAACTTTCATAATTATGATCGTTGACCTCGTAACCCGAATTATATTTCGCAAATCGCTGGACTTGTCTGTGCCGATTACATTTCGATGCCTCGAAACGATCTTAACCTTTCATTAGGAAATCATAAATGAATACGGCGAGGAAATCGTCTAACAAACCTTAATGATAAACAGGACATGACAATCTATTGAATGATCTGGTTACTTTCGAAATATCATTGTGAACAGACGTACTATGGTAAAATGTACGTATTGATGAAGTGTGTGTGTGACGATATCAGTATGCCACAGGGAGAAACACTTTACGACAAGCTAAGATTATACGAACCGTATACACCTTCTGCAGAATACCATGTGATTTGATGTAATTTGATTTGATTTCTGCATTTCACGTAGAATAGCATCATTTGATTGTTCTTAAGGTTACAGTGTAAGCATGATTAAAAAGATAGGTACAAAGTGTTGCCCATTAGAAAATTGGAATTGTTGTGACGTCATTTTTCTTGATTGCAGGAACTGAAAAAACTTTAACCTAAAAGATGGATAAGGCGCCATTTTCAGTGCTTGCTCGATATCAAAGGCGGCATCTTATACATGGCTGTATTCACAGAAAGCAAATGAGCAATTATTAATTTATGAAGAAATAATCACAGAGAAGAAATAGATATCACAAAATAATATTTGATATTGAAGCAACAAAGAGTGCGACTGTTAAATTTGTAGGTTTGACATATAGGTTTAATTTGCTAAATTCAACCAGATAGATTTGACCTAACATTCTAAAAGAATATTTTTTTTTCTTTGTGAACTAAACTTTCGCATAAATAAAAGAAATATATTATTCAGAGGGGTGAAGGCTCAGGTTTGAGTTTCTTCGTTTGTCTCCCTCTAGAAATAAAAATTTGTTAAGATCGCAACTGCTGATCTGTATGAATTAACAACCATGTCGGAAAAAAAAGGAACCAGTGGGACTCGAACCTGTCATCTACTGCTTCGAGTCCCACTGGTTCCTTTTTTCCGACATTTTGTTAATTTACAGATCAGCAGTTGCGATCTTAACAAATTTTCATTTGTAAAGGGAGACAAACGAAGAAACTCAAACCTGAACTTTCGTAATTTAGGATATCGGTTGATGATTATTCAATTTCTGCTAAAATGAAAATTTGTCATTTCTGTTTCCAAACGATATCAGATACACATAATGGATGATATAGCCCAAATATTCCGAGGTGAAAGAAAAAAAGATAGCCCTCCAACCTCGTATCAAAAAGGGGAAAATAATATGATATTACCGATTTATGAAAGAAAAAAACTTGAAATAAAAACTTCAGAGAGAGCTGTATAAAGAAAAAAAAAATGATAATCCTGAAAATTGAAAAAAAAAGGGAGATGACAAAAATCACACTCCCTCAACTACGGCGAGTGGACAAGTTCAAAGATGAGACAGATTAAATACAGGAATGTATATTCTTGTATATCTTACCCTTTTAATAAAATTCATAAAATTTTGCTTATCGTGTTTGGTGGAAGGAATGGGAGGGGGGGGGTGGCGGTGGTGGAAGTGATGGCATGGGCCTACTTTCCCCTTGAACACTGAGGTATAGCCATCGGAAAGCTGTTTACATATTCTGTTTATGGCGAGTGTGTTGATTTGGTTGGTCCGAGAGAATAAAGCGACTTCCGGTGCGCAATTACCTATTCTAGTACAGGAGTGTCCACTGTAGTGACCATTGGTACGACCGTCAATTGCCAGTTGGGCAGTTGGACGCTGTTTCGACTGAAATGGCGTTGATCCAATCGCTAGATTTGTATCTGTCCCAAAAAACAAACAAACAGACAAACAAGAAACGAATTAACATAAGTCGCATCATTCTGCGTGGGACAACCAAAATGACAAGATTTTCCCATATCTCACTTTGCTCATAATCATGTTTTTCATTTCTCATATAATGTCAACGTGTCTATACATTTGTCACCAACTTAACAATATTGTAATGCAATGATAACTTATCTTATTTTGCAGCTGAAATCATCGCTTTCCTAGCATGACGAGGAAATGTCAATAAAGATGTCATCATCTGAGAAATATTTTTCACTGGAGACAAATTACTTAACATTGAGATGAAACTGTTGTCCATGTTTGAAATGATAAGTTGAAATAGTGAGCAGACAATTTGCTATCGCGAACTTCCATCGCAATTGAGACGGTGAAACTGACACGTCTTCTCGTGGGGGACGCTCTACAAAGAAGTTAAGTCGATTTAAAATTCTGCAAATGTTGAGATCAACTTAAAGTTTATTGTGTGCCGATGTTTTCGCTATTCAGTTTTTTTATATTATCATATTCCCACGATCAGAATTTGCTGAAAATATTACAGAGAAATTCCCTTTACCCTTATTTTCTTTTGTATATCAATGCCATAATAAAAAAATAAGTCAATTTTATTTGGAAGTTACTAAGACACACATAGTAGACCGTAATTTTAGGTTGATATTTAAATCTAAGATCAACTACTAAATTCCTTGTGAACCCCTTCCCCAGCCCACCCTCGGTTAGGTAGTCTAAAAGGGTCCTACTGTAGCTGATCGCCTTCTTGCCGTGAAGTTTGATAACTTTGTGTTTGTTTTTGTATTCGTTTTTTTTTTACCCTCAACAATATTTTTTTCCTGAACAATATTACACATCATGTAATATACCAAATTTCTAAATACGCTTTCTTAAAGCAATGAGGAACTATTTTGGCCAATTTTAGATATTACATTAAAAAAAAAAAACCAAATTAGCCGCCAAAAACTTCCTGATACGAAGAAAATAATAGATAGACCGGTCAAAGGCGGTGCATTGACCAACTTTAAATCAATATTTATTGATTTATGTAATAAAATGATAATTGCTTTAGACGTTTATACAATCAAAAACAGTTTATACAGTTAGAGAACTTTTCCTAAATGACTTTCGCAAATTTGAGTTTTGATGTATATAATTTGCCATGTCAGTACAGTGAAAACTTTGCAGTTAACAAAACGTATATAACATGGTATGTACCATGGAAATTAAAATGTCTGCACTGAGCAAAAGAATTCTTTTTGCAGAACCTATCGGGCTCTAAAAAGTTATCTTAAGAAGCCACCAGGACGGTTGATATTAAATTTTATTTCAATTTTCAATACGTTCAGACGACAATGATACAGAAGCATTTCATTTGACCCCATGCGCAGAGATCAAATGAACACCTGCGTGTCCACTATTGTCCTTAGCGCCTTAAGTTTGTAAGAGAGGTCCACGAGAAATTGTTCGTTACTTTTTAAGTACACCAAGTACCTCATTCTCTCTTTTTTTTTTTTCAAAAATTTCATAATGTATATTGAAATGGCACGTAAATGGCAGTCATGATGTTTCAGGTAAATAAAATTATAATGAAAACGATTGCAAAATTGTAAAGAGCTATTTTGATAAATGTTTGTGATAGGCCGTGATGTGTTGGTAAGGTATCATGTTCGTAGCAGTAGAAGTAGCAGTGGTAGACAATGTTATCATCATTGCTCTTACGCAACAAGCACTTGGGCGTGGCGGGGATCCACCGTGATGCCCGACAGACGAAGGTTTCGCTGGTAATCGCCATGTGATAACCATCGTCGCATTGTGCTGTGGCCGTAGTTCCGTTCTCGTACAGTCCGTCCTGGCGGGGATCTCGTCCGTAACTGACCGTCATGTTCTCGTTTGGAATCGCGGTACATGGATCTGTATATGAGAATGGGAACAATGAATCAAATTGAAAAGTAGAAAATAAATAAATAAGTAGACCTAGACAGTAACAATGAACTGCTGACTAGATCGTATTGCCCAATCCAAAAGCATAATTATTGTCCTAGCCAGAGACGAGGGCAAAAACGGCCTTGCGGAAGGTAATACGTTTGATGGCGTTACTCGAAAAATGACTACCCAACATCATTGTTTTGAATATTAATGCCAAAAAAAAAAAAAAAAAAACACACACACACACACACACACAAATTTTGCTCTTAATCTTACCAACTTTAATCCCCCTTCCGCCCGAATCAACGTTGCAATCCAAGACTGCATGATGTGGAGGAAACAACGAATCCTAACTGAAGTCGAGTCGAAAAAGGAAATCTAGTGAAGATCTAGTGAAGAAAGTGACGGCAGCGTCACCTCCACCACCTTTTGCAAGAGAAGTTTGTGATTATTAGCCATTTTTTCTTTTTGAAAGCAGAGGAAATTTTCAAATTTCTACAGCCTTCTTATGCAAGGCAGATTTTGATGAACTCCTAACATTCTGCTCATTGGTTCATTTTGTGCAGAATTGCCCTTTTAGCTCTGACAATGATTTTGAGTTTACAAATTAAAAAAGAATGGAATGCTGCAATCAGAAAAAAAGAGAAATTTCTGGAAATCTGTGTATGGTAAATCTGTGATATGCCAGAATTTAATTTGATTTGATTGAGTGGCTTCCTAATCATTATCATAAAGGTTGCAATACAGACTTTACGTGTGATCGCGAGGAATAAAATATCAATTTGGTTGGCTGTGTGTGTGTGTGTGCGTGTGTTTGTGTGTACAATAACAATTCATTATGTATAATGGCGCAGTGCTTCATGAAACATACAGAAGAATAGCCTTCAGCTTAACCCATTCCTTGTAGGCGACAATCGAACAATCCCATGCACTTTGTATATTGATGGTTATTGTGTTTAATAATAATAATAACAATGTTTTATATGATACCCAGGGTAGCCTCTTCAGTGTTGCAACTGGTCTACCAGAGGCCCCTGCTATTATTATTACCCTAGACTTTGCCAGGTACACACATGGGTCGAGAGGGACATAGTGGGTAAAAACATCTCGTCCAAGGACACCCTACCAGGATCGCATCTTGGTGCCGAGGAAACAGCGCCAGTTTGCTCCTGTATCCAAATCCCGTCGTCGCATCGGCTTCGGACGGGGCCAGTGGTAGTGTAGCCTTCTTTACACTTGATACGTCTGAAAGCCCCCTGTGAGAGGATGACCGTGGACTGGAATCCTTCAGTCAAACTACTTCTGTACAGGATTTTCCCATTCGCGAGTATGTCTTGAACACATGTTTCTGTAATAACAATGGTGTATTCAAGGAGACGATACCGTAATGCGAGACATTTCAAGATGGCATAACAGGAAGAACATTTCTCGAGGGAAGTTTCTACGACCAACCCCTTCCTATGATTTGTAAGAAGAAAGCATTAGTTCGCAACACTGTGCTATTTACGCCAGTCCGACGAAAAATTAATAAAAGATTGCTATATTTCATTGTTAAATAAAAATGGTTATAAGGCAGATTATGTTCAGAGGCAGTTGTCCAAGTCAAGCGTTTTGCTTATTGATAACGGTCTCTACCTGTACACTTAAAGATCTGAAATGATATTTATGTATAATTTCACATGATTATATATTTCTAATGCCACATTTTGTTTTTATTTTCATGATTTGTGAATAATATGTTTGATATTGTCATACATATATCTTCTGTTATGTACAAGTGGAGAAATAAAGCTTACTGAAACTGAGGCTCGATTCAAGGATTTACCAAAACACCTCCTTTTCTCATTCTTGCGGTCACTTGCTTCCGTCAAGAAGACTGTCGTGAGTACACGGCCGATTCGGCGTAATAGGTACGTAACACTTCACATACTCAACTTTCCTCTACTTTGGTCTTTGTGAATATCATGCCTCGCATTGCCCTCCACCCCTTCCCAAGGCAGCAGGGTCCTTTCCACTCGTGTACTTTCGCGACCCGACTAATTTAGTTAGTCATTCTGAGCAAGGACCTCTGGCTGGGTCTTTGCTCTTTTCTCTCTTGTGACTTTGACTAGTTTCGCGTAACGACCCTTTGCTTGCAATATTGCAATCATTACAGCGGGAAGACTTTTGCCTAAGGATACTGATATCTTTGAGTTATATTTGAACGAACCTACCTACAAGTACAAGACAGAGAACAAGGACACTGAGATTAAAGGAGAAAGATATGCTATAAAGAGAGAGATAGAGAGAGAAAGAAAGAGTGATATAAGGAAAGAGAGGGAGAGGGGGAAGAGCAAAGAGAGTTAGGATGGGGAAGAAGAAGTGGGGATGAAGGTTCAGAGGTACAATTATTGACAGGTGTACCCACGTACTTGCTGTACATGTTACGGAACCCAGCGGAGGGTTGTACTGTCCATCGTCGCATACAGTCTCAGACACCCCATTAAGCTCGTATCCGCGTTGGCACGTAAGCGTCACACGAGTACCGTGGGAGATATCTGTCCAGCTGGGGTGTGGCGGGTCGAAACTGGCCGGATTGAGGTGAATGTCATTGAGAAGTGGCCGTTGGCAATCATCTAGGAATAGGAAAGATAACAAACGTTACCATTATCATATGGATGTAAATGAACTGTAGATGGCGAACTTCATGAAGTCGCCATCGCATATTATTGACTCTGAACACGTATCATTGGCAACGGTTGGTTAAGAGAGGTAAAAGAGGTCGCACAACCGGCAGAGAGAGAGAGAGAGAGAGGGGGGGGGGGGGGGAGGATGAACATAGAACGACCTGTTTGAATCAAACATTTACCATTTTGTTCGAGAGCTTTCCATTTATTTTCACTTACTTTTAAGTAAATGAGTTTAAGATGATGATGCCATCTTTACCACTTAAATTAACATAGACATAAGTAGTAGGCCTACTGAACATGCTTCTACAGATCACCGTCATCACATCACAACACACACTTCAAAGCACTGTACATCCTCTGCCCTGCTGTTTATCCTGTGAATGGTTATATTTAAAATGTACGTTCACTTTATTTTACGCTTATTCTGTGTCGTTGGTTTACCTGGGCCATCTTCCAAGTCAAGCTCTGCTTATGAAGATGGCCCCTTGCATTTTGTTTCATTTAAACATACTATTTTTCTCTCTAAACTTAATTTAAACTGATCCTTCTCATATAGTGCGCCTTCAATTTGACATTGTTTTAATGTTTTCCTCTTTGTACGTTTTTCCTTAATGCGAATGTACTCCATAATATGTATTGATGGGTATTTAGGGACAATCCATACATTTTATAACATTTTGTTTAATTTTGTTTTAATTGTACTGAAAATGAAATAAATGAAATAAATTGAACTGAACTACATGGAAATACAGTCTTCAAAATCAGCGGACTGTGGACACGCTGTTTTAAAGCAATGAGGGCAATCCATGGCCTTACTTACTGTATATGCTGTTGCAGCGGGGTAGCGGGTGGGCCCAGCGTCCGTTCGCTGTACATCGGTTGGATTGACTGCCACTGATTCTAAAGAGCGCGTTGCACAGATAATAAACCACATCTCCGTCTCTGTACACTTCTCTTCTGTTTCCCTCGTTTATCATACCGTTCGCAGGTGGACCCAGATCTTCGCATATAATCTCTTTTTATTTTCATTTTCAAAGAAAAACAATTGTGGAGAAATTGCAAAGTGCTAGTAGAGGAAGAAATAATGCTGACTTACTTCCAGCAGTGTTCAGGACGATAAAGGGGGGGGGGGGGCGGTTACAGCAACGCAAAAGAAAAAATGACAGGAGGAAAGTGAAAAAGATTGTCGAAGGTAACAACCAAGCTCCATCAGCAGGACTTGGCACTGGCAGGCAACAACTAGGCCTAAATGTAAACCTGAATTTCTGTTTCGAAGATGAAAAGAATATATTGAGTTGTTAAAGAGGAAAAATAAAAGGTCATTTTGAGGGTGATAGTGAAAGTTGAACAAATATAACACTTCACAAATCGAAGGTTTCACATGACTTTATGAAAAGATGCTTGCAGTCGAAGTCACGTAAAAAACTTGGCGGGGACACCAGTGCCTCAAAGTCTCCCACCATGTACTTTATGTATAAGTAATGTTGTCATAAAGATCACATCTTTTCTTTTTTTGTGACTAACTTCCTCTCTTCAAAAGTCATCATCACTTATTGCCTATTCATTACAATCATTGATGCTTAGGATATCGCTTCTTTTTTGTTTTTGTTTCAAAGAATGGAATATAGTGTCAAATGTTTATGTCAGCTAATAAAGGATTAATTTATTATCATTATCATTATTATTATTATTATTATTATTATTATTATTATTATTATTATTATTATTATTATTATTATTATTATAATTATTATTATTATAATTATTATAATAATTATTATTATTATTATTATTATTATTATTACTATCATCATGATCATCATTATCATCATCATTATTACCATTATAACTATTACTATTACTATTACTGCTACTGCTCCTACTACCACTACTACTAGTACTGCTACTATACTACTACTACGTAGGTAGTAGTACTGTTGTTGGTACTAATAGCAGTTGTAGTAGGCCTAAGTGAAGTATAATTACAGTGCACTCCCGTTATAACGAAATGCTCGGGACCGGCGGTTTTCTTTCGTTATAACGAAATTTCGTTATAACCGAACAAATACAATATATAACGAAAACAAGGAAACTACGCATATATATCATATTATATTTGCTGAGTACTCATCATACACTGGAAAGCTGTGTGAAATGTGATGGGATAACTGTATTACAATAATAAACGCAAGATCCACTCAGAAAGTGTGTGTGGCACAAGGAGCGAACACACAGTGGTGTGAAGCGTTCACCCATGCAGAGACGCTATAAATGCTTGTTCCGCTACGTATTTTCGAAAGCAATTCGCATTTCGTTATAACGGAGCACATTTCTTTTGTTTTTCTTTGTCTGTGGCGCTCGGAAAAGACTTCGTTATAACGGAAATTTCGCTATAACCGTGTCCGTTATAAGCGAATTTTGTGCCATAGACTTTAATAATGATAATTTTGGGACCAGAAGATTTACTTCGTTATAACGAAATTTCGTTATAACCGTGTTCGTTGTAACGGGAGTGCACTGTATGTAGTAGTAGTGGTAGTGATATTTTTCATATCATTGTCAATATCACTATTAGTTCACTGTACTATTATTATATTTTCATGATTATCTTTACTTCTGTTATCGTTACCATATTTTTCTCACGATTATGATCTCTGTTATCAAAATGATGAAAACGAGCGAAATTTGTCTTTCCCAAAATCTTAATGCACATTTTTTTTGGTACGTACTCTTGTTCTTCACAAGTCAATCTTAGCAGGTAGTGTCACACAGCGGAGCCCATCTTACCCACACAGACTGCCTCCTCGCCACTCCACGCTCCATTCGCTTCGCACTCTCGGTTGGCGCTCCCCTGCAGTCCGTAGCCAGCGTCGCACGAGAATCGTAACCTGCTCTCGTACTCGTAGTTGTCGTCGTAGTTGACTACCGTCCCGTGGGCGAGACTGTCGATCGGCGGACACGAGATGCCTTTTGGGATACGTATGGACAGTTTCATTAAGGGCAGTTCCATTCCATGTGCAAAAATACAGCAGCGTAAATAGTGAATTTTCATGCCCCTTTAACGATATGATGATATGCTTTAACATTGGACATTATACACAAAACTATTATTGAACTATCCCCCTTTTTTATTAGTCAAAAGCTGCGAAAAATGCAGTTCCCTACCCCATGGAAATCATTGCCGCTGTGTGGTTACAATCCTACAATATTATTGTGTAGAGAAATCGGAGATTCAATTTTCGTCAAAAATGAAACACTCACAAACAATTCAACAAGAATTTGTAAGTTCGTCAAGGTGAGACATCATATCGTTTCCTCTGACGATATTGTCAAAACTTCTAGGTATTTTTTTTTCGTCCAAGATATCTGTTCTCAAAGCAAAATAACATGCTGAGCCAAAAACAAACAAACAAACAAACAAACAAACAAACAAACAAACAAGGGTAACAACACAATCTATATCATTTTGTCCAATGACTTTACTCTTTTAACTGTGACACTTCTCTCTTGAATAATACTTGATGGTAATAGCGACAACAGGGGTAGAAATAGCAA
This sequence comes from Diadema setosum, assembly GCF_964275005.1. NCBI lineage: Eukaryota > Metazoa > Echinodermata > Echinoidea > Diadematoida > Diadematidae > Diadema > Diadema setosum. The sequence continues at coordinate 26,164,973 of NC_092701.1, read as the reverse complement.
GGAGTCAGTAGGTACTACCTTCCTCAGGGCGAAATTCGCTAGTAATTACTGTCGAAAGGTGGAAACTTAATGACGTCATCATCTGTCATCACTATCAGTTTTATCATATGTATTGACAATGATGTCATCAAATGTCTATATAAAAGACTATTATAACGACAGTACTGGTATCACTAATGTTTGACTATTGGGAATTTTTAACTACTTTGGCTGTTTATCTTGTTTTTATTATTTTGCTGCAAATAGAATGTGGAAAAATCTCCCGGCAAATTTACAGGGGAATTCAAAGGGGAATGAAATCCCAAAATACATGTTGATTGCGTGAATGCAGCAATATATTAGCAGAATACATCAGTGACAGAGGAAAATCGGACAATCCGTTCAAAAGTTATAAAATTTAAAGTTTTGGTGACGAGACCGCTGGTTCAGAAGACTACTACAGATCAAGGCATCACATTATCATGCACTCTGATATACAGAGAAATAAAAAAAAAAAACGATCGACATATTTTCAGTCTTCTGGCATAATCAAAGAGCAATAGATCTTTCAGAAAGCAGGGGGAATGATGCTTCCTTGATTTATGTCAGTAACAAGTGCAGGACTTGATTGTGTACTTTTCATATGAAATGACATTTTGTGGAATATGCGATGTCATGATGCAGCGGTCTCGTCACCAAAATGTCAAAAATTCAAAACTTTGGAACGCATTATCAGATTTTTCTCAACCTTTCACTTTTGTGTTCATAATATTGCTACATTCCCTCAGTCACCAAGTATGTTTGGATGTCACTCCCCTTTAAGCTTGGATTTTTTTTTTTCGCATACACGTTGTACATCGAGTCAAAGAGCTTGATAAAGCCTATGCCTTTCAAGTCAGACAGGCTATACGAAAAAAAAAAATCATGAGAACTATAACACTTTTTTTTTTTTTTTTTACAGAGAGCTTTTTAAATTGATGATGCGAATTCTCGAGGTAATGGTGACAAATGGCAATATGATTAAAATATTTACTTACGTCTACATGTAGGTGTGTTGGAGGTCCACTCGCCATTCGCCTGACAGGTCCTATATGGGATGGTGTCGGGTGGATTCTCGTAACCAGGGTTACAAGCGTACGTCACTGTATAACCGTACAAGAACACACTGTCGACCATGCGCATGTTGGCAATACGCCCCGGGTAGCCACAGGATCTGGCTGCGCGTGAGATTCACAGGAGGAATAAAAACGTGGGGGGGGGGGGGGGGGGGAGGGAAAAGAAATAAATGAACTAACATCGCTGCTAAGTAGTTTTATGTTAGATTAAGCATCTTGTAATGAAATCATTAAAATCACCTTATGACGTATAAATTGGATTTTCTGAAAAAGACGATGGACATTAATTATCATCTGTTTAAATCGACTTTTTGTTAATACCATCAAGTTCGACATGTTTTCAAAAGAAAAGAAACTGATGGAAGTTGACGACAACAGTCATGATTATCAAATTTCATCCGCATATTCCGTAGCCGATCCGTTAATTTTGATTTTTTTTCACTTCCATTATGTCATTTGCTGAAGACGACGCGTCGCTATCACCGAAACGGAAACACATGCATTGTGACATACTCTCTTAAAAAAATCGAGTGAAAATATTCACTCTTGAAGGAGTGAATACAAAAAAGAGTGAATCTACAGTGGAATTGGTGTGAATTTTGAGTGAAAATGTTCATTTACACTCGTTTTAGAGTGACCTCAGGGATCACTCCAAAATCTTCGAGTGATTCCTGAGGTCACTCCAAAATGAGTGAAAATGAACATTTTCACTCAAAATTCACACCAATTTCACTCTAAATTCACTCTTTTTTGTATTCACTCCTTCAAGAGTGAATATTTTCACTCGATTTTTTAGAGAGTATAATTGGACTTGAGTTTACTAAGAGTTCAAGTCCCACATCGGCTTCTCTTTACTCTTCAAGAGGTGACTTTCAGAGCAGGGGCTATATTCTTCTGTAGTTGATTGGGGTCGTTTGTTTTGTACATTTTGGGGAGAGTGTGCAATTACGAATAGGCTTTTTATTGTCTTGCTGTCCTATAGTAGTACAAGCAAGGAGGTAGTAAGCGAGCTACCTCCTTAATACGAGCAAGGGCGGTAAGGGGGCTTTTGCAAGATTTGGGGTGGAGTTCCACTGATGCCGTCTCCTCTAGCAACAGGCAGAACACTGTCCCTCCGTGTAGGAGAGATGGACAACCTATCAGAACCCATTTCACTTCCGTAAGGTCACCAGAAATAGCCAGCAAACTGTATTTTCTAGGCACATTGTGCCATAGGAAGAAGAAGAAGTAGAAAATAGTCCGAGCAGAAATGAGGAAATCACGAACTGATAAAAAATCCCTGTCTGGTTTCTCAGTTAGGCTCTATACCAAAGATCCTATACATTACATATTGTAGACCTACTAGGAGCTTTTGTAATTTTACTATGACAAAGATTGAACATACAAGGTTGATGCAATGTGAAATGCAACAACAGAGAAAGAGAGGGAGAAGAAGAGAGGGAGAGATAGAGAGAGAGAGTGAGAGAGCAAGAGAAAGGGAGGGGGGGGGGGGAAACAGTATGTACATGATGACTATAAATTTATGACTCACGTGAGCACGTGAATTCCGGTTCTGTCCACGTGTAGTCTGCATTGCACTGCACCGAGTTCACACTTCCCCTGATCAGGTAGCCAGGCCCGCATGTGTATGTGCGCCTGTCATTTGGCAGAAAGTAAAGCTGGTTCGTTGGTGCAGGCATTCCATGCGGAACCTCCGGTAAGTCACCGCAGACATCTGCACACAAACAAACATACAAATAGACACACACACACACAAGGAAAGTTACATTTGAAGTTCATGTGAAGTTCACTTTTTCAAACACACAGACCTGCATGATTGTATGTCACTGTACGCTCCCACCAATAGTGCATTACACACTGTAAAGCCGTCATCTGTCAATAATCATTGATTCAATTCTATTCGCATGATTACATTTCCATATAATGATATACAAAACAATTAACATAACGCTTGCATGAGTACATAATATTTGGATGAACTTTGAGTCACATAAGTTTCAACAAAACATGGATACAATACTATGATAATATCAACTTTGGTTTTTAGATATATAGCTAGTATGCTATATGATCCTATTTTGTAACTCTATGTGGAAAAGAGGAATTCACAAGAAAAGCATAGCTTGAAAAAAAATTGTGAATTACTCTACGAGATGAGGGCATCTCAAGATCCGTCAAGGACTCCATGTAGCAAAATCTTGATATCATGACGTCAGGCGAAACAAACACAGAAAAGGGACTATGACAAGGACAATAACGAAAGCAGGGCCGGAACTTTGTTTTCATGGTTTCCGTATACTCTTTCTTTCTTATTACTGTGGCATGTGAGTGTTACCTGATACTTTCCTTTTGCTAGTTTTTATGAATCCATGAATTGAGAATCTACATTATTTCTGAAAGTATGAATGTAGATGCACGCATGTGTTTCACGCATATTATATTGATTTTGTCGCTGATACGATGCCTGTAATATTGTTACTTTTTCCATCACTACATAATGACTTCTGAGAAGGAGAAGAATGAACAAACGATAAAGAAACAAATCAAACAATATTATAATGTATGAATCTACTTGATATGAGTTTTGCACAGACACACACGTACACACACATACACACATACACACCCTAACACCCACACACACACACACTTTTAAGTACTCTTTATTCATTAGCGCGCGCGTGCACACACACAAGGACTGAACCTTAAAACTACAAAAAGTAAGACTTGAATAAAACAAACAGTAGGTTGATTGAAACATGTTAGGCGATTTTGGTAAGAAAATTAAGGCAAATGAATGCATACCTTTAAAGTTTAAATTGTTTCCAAAAAACACAAGAGCTTGTAAGCAACTTTCCCGACATAACAGCAGTTAATGCCTTGATCCGTGTAGATCGATGTTAGAACTTGCTTTTAGCTATATTCTGAGGGAAAAAAATCTTAATGTAGAACAAACTATCCTCTTCGCCTGCCATTGAGCTGCTAAACAATTCATTTTCTTTTTTAAACTACGATTTGATCCGTATTGTAGGACACTGCATTCAGTTGTCACTTCTGGCGGCATTTGAAAATCTTTTTCTCTCAATCAAGTTACAGAAATTTCTGTGATAGCAAAACATAATCATGACGGTGATAGCAAGGAAAGAAAGAAAAAAAAAAAACCCGCGATTAAAAAAAGGCCTGCTGCTGTAAGGGTTATCCGTTAACACTAGCCTGAGAAATAGACAAATAAATGAATAGACAAATAGATATTAAAGAAAATAACATCGACGATACAAAATGATACAGCGGTCATTATGATGATAGTGAAAACACTAAAAGCAATGAAAATGATGCGAATGATAAAAATTATATGAATAATAACAATGATATCATACAATAACAATCACCATCAAAGTAGTAACGATTATGCTGAAGAAAAAACAAACAGAAATGAGATAAAACAGAAAGAAGAATACTATTATCTGATTATAATGAATGATAAAAAACAGAAGATTAGTGGCGGTAATGGTTAGAAGAGAATAGGAGAAGGATGAGAGACAAAAAGAAAGCAGAACAAGAAAGTATGAATGATAACAATGGTGACAAGCAATAATTGATGCAAAAGTACATTAACGGTTATGATGAGAAATAAAAAGGATAAGGATGAGAATGAAGAGGAATGCGAAATTGATGATAAAGGGGAAACCTACTCTGAGGTGCGCAGACGGTCTCTCTACCTGACCAAGTCTGGCTACTCATACAACGGCGGGTAAGACTGCCACCGAGATACCGGTACTCTTCTGCGCACGAAACCGTTGCCACGGCATTGTATGGTCTTCCGGGTGGGTCATAGGTTACCACGATGTTCAGACTGGCCTCATCAAGCTCGGGGCAAAAGTTGTCGGCATCTGGATAAGGGGAAAATCGGATTATACCTCTCTGTTTCACGATTAGATATGGGCAAAGCCACCATGACATTGTGTTTGGCTATGTGCCGGTAATGCTTTTCAGGAAGATGTTCTTCGTCATATAAATGTGAATTGAGTCCATTGTTATATACATGTAAATCTCACACACATAAATGATAAGGGTAATATTGTTCCCTGAGTATTTTTCGATTACACACTACGGGTTTACACCCATCTTTTTTCTTACCAATGTCTACGCAGCTCCATCCACAAACACCATCGCATATGCAACTTTTACCCCGCGGACACGCCCCTCGAGGTCTATTCGCACACGCCGTAGTGCAGGTCTGTCCCAAGTATTCAACGAAAAAATCGTCTCTTCGACACCTTCTGCCTAAGGGAGAGGTAAAAAAAAAAAGATAAGGGATAGGAATGAAGAAAACAGGGACTTTATATGTGATCTTAATGAATATTAGATCTTAAATCATCAGAAGAGCGCCAAACGAATAGTTTAGTTTAAAGGTGTACTTATTCAAATTCAAAGCAAAGCCCAAAATGAGAACGACGGTCGCAAACGACGGCTGGGGTTATATTGCAGGGGTCACCCCACAAGGTGCCCAAATTGACAGTGTCTGATATTACTCCTTATAGTGAAAACATAATGTATGAAAGTTAAGATTTCATAACTCTCATATTCCTCGTCCGATTCTGCTGTTCTCTTTGCTTCACTTTGGTAGTAACAGTCGACTAAAACGTAGAGGACAGGATCCTAATCAATAACTGGTTGTTTGTTATTCGATGGTTTTTAGTTTTTACTTTGGCAGCTATGTCATGGCTCTATAGTGCAGAATTCATTCCACTGTTCTTTACTGTTTGAATTGTGGAAAAAAACACACAAATCATACAAAGTCGCTGGTGTAACGTTTGCGTTATCAGTATTGTATGACACGTCTGATTGGAAATGTTTTATGGCCTATCGACAGGGGTCGATAGCTTAACCCTATAAGGCCCAAGGGGGGGGGGGGCACATTGTGCCCCCTACCATATTTCCGTTTGCCACTCCCACACCCTTTGCTCAATTTCAACCAAATTTGGTGACTTTTCTTAGAATCTTATTGCAAACATTCTGATATATAATTTAGCTATGTCCGATATTGCTGGTTGCCATGGCAACCGTAAACTGACAACCAAGTTGGTCAGATTTTGCATGATTTTCTGTTCCAATTTCAGTTAAAAGTATAATAATGTATGAAATGGGGGTTTTCTTTGCTGTAATTTGCTGTAGGACCAAAATGTGAAGAAATTATGGTTGTGAATTACCCTGAAATGCTCTTCTTATTATTTCCTTTATTTTTGTATGACATAGGCATCAAACAATAGATATAATAGAAATTATCAAAAATACAGCATTTTTCAAAGACTACCCTTTTATTTTGTGTTATTTTCACACAAACTTTGCATGTAATATCATTTTGTTTATCATATCATCAATCTGCAAACTCAAAATTTCAATATTATGGAAATATGAAATGTGATACCAATATATGTACCCATTCCAAGCAATACATCATAGGTTTCATATGTTTCTTTATATTGTAATGAATAGCGCCTCCACATGTTGACCTTGAGAAATTTCAACCATAAGAAATAGTGAAGGTTGACTTGCTTTTCTTTTGTGGTAAATATGAAAATGATTGATATAATATAGAAACATATATACTGAGGATAAAGAAATAGAAAGAAAAAACATGATTTTAGCATATTTCCCAAGTATTCATTTATATTTTGGTAAATAGCGCCTTGAGTGGATGACCTTGAGAAATATCAAATGTTGGGTCATGTAGAGTATGAGTTGCTCTAGCCATGTGCCAAATATGATGGTCATAATAGAGAAGTTATGTAGGGGGGGGGGGGCACAATGTGCCCCCCGCCCCTTGGGCCTGGAAGGGGTCAAAATAGCTTGGGCTTTATAGGGTTAAAAAGAAGACGGCTTGTACCAAGAACACGTGCATCGAAACTGAGTGGAGTGTTCCAATAATATGTGGCGCACACACGCTACAATAGAGACATATCATTGGTCTTGAATAATACAGCACGGATACAACTGAATATTTGATTTCAATTCCCCAATGATACATAATTCGCAAACAGAGAAATAGAAACCCCCCCCCCCCAAAAAAAAAACAAAAACAAAAACAAACAAACAAACTACATAGCTTTGTATTGTTTGCTATACCTATGTGTCGGCAAGAGCCCAATCGACCGCTCCATGATCCATCCACGCACGTTCTCTGGGCCGAGGCGGGCGGGAAGACGGCGTACTTGTCGTCGCACTGTGTCGTCGCTACAGTTCCCTCTTGATAAGTGTCCGGTTGCCCAGCTAGAGCCGGTGGGTCGTATGTGATGTCTGCGAAAGTTATCGCCTCAAGAGAGGTACAGTTTTCGGCGAGCACTCCTAAAGAAAGAGATGAACCGTACTCAGGAGGAATGTTGATTGTTATGTTTTAGCGTCACGTTTCAATGCGTCTTTGAACCGAATTAGTGAATTGTTAGGAAATGACTTTCCAACCACTAAGAAGGGAAATATTGTACCCAGAAAAAGTCATTAAGCAATTGTCATCATGAAATTATGTTCACTTATAAAACATCAAAATGGTGACCAACAATGTCATGGGAAACTATCGAGTGATGCATGGCAAGTTGTGACTATTAAAGGAAAGTGTGTCAAAATAAAAGCTGCCTGCTTTTTGACGAAAAGGTGAAATATTTAGAAAAGATGATGTTGATTACAGTGAAAGTTAAGTTGATAACATACTATTAAATGGAAGAAAAGAATTCATTTCCATCACTATACCACTAATGCCATAAAAATAATCTGTTGTCATTTATTATTATCTGTTATTCTTACTGTCTGAAATGATATAATTTTTATCAGAACAATTATTATCGCCCATTCTTCTTCTTCTTCATCATCTTCTTATTATAATTATCATTATTATTGTTATCATCAATATTATCATTATAATCATTATCATCAATATTGTAATCATTATCATGCATCATCATCATCATCATCATTTACAATCAGGAAGATAATGATTGTGATGACATTACTGATTCCCCAAAGGGTGATCCTATTATGATTACGCCATGCATGCACGCTCGTCAGACGTATATTAATAAACCAGAGTCAAGCCTAGAAGGATAAAGTGGGAAAAGCCATGGACCTACTTCCATGGTATAACTGTCTGGAGAGTGTACGGCAAGGTTTGAAAAGAAAAAGGACAAATCTGCTGTTTGCCAGACCAGAGCCTCACGTACTACACATGGTTAAAACTATTTGACATCAAGTCATTTAACACCTCCTGCTCTTTATAATACATGCAAGACGAGAAAGAAATGACAAAGCAAGATAATTGGAAACAGAAGCATCAGGTTCAATATTCTTGATTTCAGTTCTCGAAAGTGTCACATCATTCTTGATCACACGAGTACAAAGACCAAAATCTGTAAACACTCTGTCAAACTTCCGGTACAGATACTTGGGTTCCGGAGCTGAGCCTTGAATTGGGTATGGATTACAGAGCTTTCATTTTTCGTTCCAGGACTCCTGGTTTGCTACTCGTCCCCCCCCCCCTACGTTGGTATACTATAAAACATGGAGGTTTCCTCTCACCTCCCTGTATAAAATGAATATCCCTGAAGAGAAATTAAAGAAGCATGTGTCTAGGTCGCATAACCTATCCAGGGTAGCCTCTTCAGTGTTTGCTCTCTTAGTCCAGATGGTACCATTATTATCACGATACGCCTTCAACTTTATCCTTTTAAATATCACAATCTTAACGATTTTAATGATATATTGCACTTTCTGTATTACGGAAAGATTATATCGTTATAATGTTGTATACGTTATATTTGCATAATGAAACAAATAGGGGATTTGTGACGTGATTATAACCACATTCACCTTTAGCCTTGATTAATGATCAATATTTAACGGAATCTCAGAAATTGAAAAATTTCAAAACTTTTTGTTTGTGTCAAACAAGTGTCAATGCAACTTTATTGTTTTGTGTTTTACTTTTGTTTCCTGCAGTCTTTTTGCAAATGAAATGGAGTTACTTTTCATATGGGCAGATTGCAATATTTTGTCTTTTAGTTGATTGTAATTTGATGTACGAAATTCGTTTGTAAAAATAATCACTGATGTAATAAAAATTGTGTAATCTTTTCAATATGAAATACATGCATCGCATTAGAGGAGACATACACGCGACTGTGGTTATGTGTGAGAATTATGAAATCAACGCTATTTCGGTAACCTTTTTATTTCCATTCTTTCATACAATTGATTTCACAAAATCACTTTGAATGTGCTAACAAAAGATATGGAACAATTATTGTGAAAAATATTTTTGATATACAAATCAGCTATTTGCATAAGAATGGTAAAACATTTTCTTGCATAACTTTCATACTAAGTTATCAAAATAAACAGCGCTTAGGTAATAAAGTATTTAAACAAATAAAGTGAACAAATTACCTTACTGAACGTATCACGTGAAAACTAAGAGACACCCCCAAACATACCAAGTATTTTCACATAGGCATCGGACATCCCCCCAACCCCCTTACTTCCTACATGATTCCAGACATCCACTGCCCCTCCCCGTACATGCATGATACGATATGCACACACACACACACACACACACACACACACACACTTTTTATGACATTCTTTATTTGATTTTTTATTCAATACCTGGCTCTTTTTCACTATGAAATCAGTTCGAATTTCTCATTTCTGCTGTGAATAGCATTCTTCAAAAAAAAAAAAAAAAACAATACAATACACTCACGCACATACACGCATGCACATATATATACACACGCGCACGCACAAATTTAGAGCTTCTCAAGAATATTATGATAAGATTTATAATTCCAGTCTGATTATAGATACGCTTACTGTATTAAAATTCTGGACGATGCCTTTAGAAATAAGTATGAGCAAAGACAAGGGTGTAGGTACCTGACAAGCAGCATAGCCAAATGCATAATTGTAGGGCAGTAAACACCGGCGACCGCTGATTGCCCTCCATATTATAGGGAGCTACGATGCGTTCAGTCTGCGGTGTTCAATCTTGGATGTGTTCAATGCACAAAGCAGCGTTATCAAACTCGATACCAGAGGCACCATGTATAACAACTCAGTGATAATTGACATCCCGAGTTCAGCCTTCCAGCTTCGGCAATTCGCACACGGTCTCTGATTGGATGAGCCACTCCGACTTGGATGAGCTGTTGACGGCGTGCACTTCATTGATTGGCTGAGCTCGCCCCAACTTGATAGCCAATCAAATGAAGACAAGGCCCGTCGATCGTACAAATCCTCTCGATTTCTCTACTAATGGAGATTGACACGTGCTGCCGAGGGTATGCGTTTTGCCATCCCAACCCCACTCTCGTTGTTCAGAACTTCCTGCTGTTTCGGGATATCTTCGTGTCATTCCAAGAAAACAGAAATGGGGGAAGACATAAAATATAGACTATGTAATAATACTGTATTACATATTAGTTGTTGTTGTATTTTTTTTTTTTGAAATCTTGATCCGATAGGAAGTCTTTTCTTACAAAATATTTTTTTTTCTTTTCAAGTCTCTGGCAAAATATTTGTCGTGGGTATTAAGATTAAAATCAAAAGGTAGGGCGCTTTATATTTGAGGTTAAAGAATTAATACTATGTCCCCGCATATAAAAGGGTTTCAAAAATATATTGTTCTGAATGATCATTGTTATCATTTGGCACTTTTGAAGAAGATGAGGATATATCAGGTATTTTAGTTTACACTTGCTATCACTCAAGACTTCTGTCACAGTTAAGTTCTAAAGAAAGGAAACATTATACGCCATTACTAATTAGGTTTTCTTCTTAATTCTGCATCTTCTCTGCTATACTATAACTGCAGTTACTTCATCAAATATTCATGACATTTTTGGTTGGTTTTGTGAATTCGGTGAAAGATTAAATTATTGATCCATTCAACTCAGTTGCGTGTCTTTGAATTGATCATTTGATCTTTCACATCATGAACTATTCTGTCCATTGCACTAATAAAAATTCATTATCTATATCATATATATGTATATATATATACATATATATATATATATATATATATATATATATATATATATATATATATGTAATATACACATAAACACACACATACCAATGAATATGAAATGTATACAAAAGGTATATAATTAGATCACGCCATGCTTCATTCCGAACAAGAAAAGTGGGAAGTGAAACGACGTAGATGTTAACAAGAAAGCGAAGAAAGAGAGAGAGAGAGAGAGAGAGAGAGAAAGAGAGTAGGGTTATTGCAACAGTGGCTCGTTTTCTGAGGCACCCGTGACAAACTAATTTGGAAATATAAATACATAGAAATATTATAGAAATAAGCTTTAAAAACAGGTAAGATATAACATTGCAATAAAGAGGGACAGGAAAGGAGGGCGATAATGACACAGAAACAGATAGAACAGAAAAAAGGAAAAATGAGAGAGAAAAAAAAAGCTGAAAAGCAATAATTTGTAGATATATGACCGTGCATCACAAAACCAACAAAAAGTCGCACCCCTAGCTTAATTTCATGTAAGGTCTAAAAAAATGTGAAATGGGTCAGCCAAGTCAATCTTGAGTTTTCATATTTTCTGAAAGAGCTATCCTTCTTTTACGTTATTCTTTAGTTTGGGATCATGACATGAATGGGAAAGTGTGTTTTCAGCAGTTTTTCTACCTTTGGGGGGGGGGGGGAGATTAGAATGATCAGGTTTGTCTAAGAGGTCCCTCCCTTTTCATATCTTCAAATCTTTTGCACATATTTCCCTGTCAAGTCTAATAAGTTTTGAAAGGATAACCCTACCGCTTTGAAAAATGGCACTAATCATGGACAGAATGTGTTAATAGAACATTCTTCATTTCAGCTTAATCTAATAATCTCTTCATTTTTGTCGCTCAGGTGGTTTACATCCTGTGTTTTGTCCCTTTAATCCCTCATCTAGCACAGCTTGGTTAAGAGTAAGCGCTTGACTAGACCCTGTACTTCAGAGCCTGTTTTCTCACTTCACACTTTCCCAGTATTTAGGTAGGCTAGGGGAGTCCATTTAAATTGAACTATACATCAATTTAAAGCTTAGAGTCTTCTTTTGTAGAATCTGCCCTTAACTAGAAATCCATGTCTGGCAACTTGTTGTTGGTTTTGTGATGCAGGGTCACATAATAGTTTATGATGTTGAAATATATACCAGTACAATATAGGTTTGCCAAGTTTGGATTTCACGTTATCCGGGTCAGAGACAGCATCTATAGGACGGGTACAAAAACAGGAAGATACTTACTAGTAACATGACGCCTGCTTCCGGCTTTTCCCTGGCATAGTGTTGTTGCCATAGCTTCTACTTCTGTCTTCAATCCAGGAACTCGAAACACAAGAGGGAAACCCCCATCGGTGTTCATGAAACCCACTTCGGAAATTAGGTGCCCAGATTTGTTCCGATAATCACCAGTTTTGTGCAGCGGAAAACTTCCTGCGACCGATGTTAGTCTAATAGCGCACGGTCGCTGAAAGTACCATGCCGACTTTTTCCCATCTGTGGTTTAAGTTCAGTTCAGTTTAAGTCACTACATTCCTGCTTTCCGTTTTCAATACAATGTGTAACAGAATTTAACTAAATGTCATGAATTGTATGACTTTTTCCTATGCATCCTTCCATCCTTCCTTCTCCCTCTAACCTGTCTCTTCCCTTTGTCTCATTGTTTGTCCTGTCTTTGTTCTTGTTTACTGTCAGCGCCTTTGTACCTGTGTGTGTGCGTTGCGTGCGTGCATGTGTGTGTGTTTCCATACCTTTACATTAATTGTATTGTAAGTTTAATGTATTGAGTGGCCCACATTCATACAAGCTTGTCTTTTACTTGGGTACCTCTTTTCCTTCAACGCAATTAGTTTGAACAATTAATTTCATGATATATGCATGATTTTGTTGTACATGATATTGAACGTTTTGTTTGCATTGAATTTGTGTAACAACAAACATGTGTTATTTGAAATAAAATTTCATTTGATTTGAAAATAATGGAGTACACTCGTATTGAGGAACAGACTTAAAAAAACATTTAAAGCAATGCCGTATCGAAGGTACACTTTACGAGAGGAAACAATCGACATTAAGATTTGAGAGAGTAAATATAATTTATTATATAATATACACACACGCACATATATATATATATATATATATATAATATACATATAATAATAAAAATAAGAATGTTAATGACAATCATAATATTAATGATAATAATTAAATAATGATAATAATAACAATAATTATGTATACGTTTATATGCTACGAGCGGTGGCCCGGAGGCCCGGGACCAGCAACATTTCCAAAAGCAGATCTTTTGGTGGCCTAATCGGGCAACTAAGATATGATAGATCGCTATATTTCCCTTTATTTACGGCCACCAACATTTTGAATTAAATGACTTCAGTAGCCAAACAAGGGTATAATATTAATGTCAAACATATATATATATATATATATATACATACATATATTCATTTATACATATATACAAACGCTATGAAACCATTTTACTTCTCTCTCTCTCTCGCTCTCTCTGAGTTCTGTCGCTAATAATTCTCTGTCTTTCATCATGCTTACTGTTTACTTCAAGTCTTTGCTATACCACTGTTCTTGTTTGAGCGCGAAGAGATTTTTTTTTTTTAAATTTTCGCATTTTTCAATTTTATTTAAGGGTATACATTCTGGTTCCTAAGTCTCCATTAAAAAAAACAACAACAACAACAACAACAACAACTGCACAAATCAATGTCGTCATTACAACAAATGTATGGCTTATGTACTTTTCTTTTGAATGGTACTTACTACGTACTTGTTATCATCATAATCTTTATTTGAGATTATTTCTTTATAAGTATCTATGCACTAGAATATAAAAAACATAATGCATTATGTTCAGTAGTATTTTTCCATTCTGCTAAATAAAATATGTATAATAAGTAAATAGGTTTCCTGGGCTGACACGTGTTCAAGTATCTTCTTATAAGGCAGTCATTCTGCACAATCTTTCAGGTAAATATTTGCAAATTTGATAATACGATATATATTTCGTTAATGGAATTGATATACACATTTACTTTCCTTCTTCGAATCATGTATATTGTAATCTGTATTTATAATCTATAATCTATGTGATTTAATCGAAAATGATTTTGATTTATGAATGAATAATGTTGGAAGAAAAACAACTGTATCAAACAAACAAACAAACAAACAAACAAACAAACAAACACACACACACTCACACGCACAGACAGTGAACAGCTGGATTTTCGTGCCAAAATTAATTCTATATGGCTAACTGTGTCAGTTTGGGGGTGCTGATTCCGATTTTTTTTCCCCCGGTCACATCTTCAGCTGCCATTTTGAATTTCAAAATGGCCGTCATTTGGAAATAGGTTTTGTCCTATTTCTTGACTTGTAATGGATGAAAATTATGTAGAATGAGGCATGTTTCTACTAACACAGATTTCATTTGAATCATCATTTTTATTGTATCTTATCAGGCTAAGGCGGCCATCTGGAATGTCAAAATTTGCCGACAATTCTCCCTATCGCATATTATAATAGCCGATATCAAGCAATATCACCTTGCGATACCGATATCTGATCGATGAAGTGTACGTCTTGGGAGGTACACTTCCGGTTTTGCGGTTTACCCCACATAACTATGTGGCTTACCCACGTCACGTCCTTAACCTATGGATATTTTCCATAATTTCGTTTTTTGCATCATCGGCCCAGCATTGGGCCGCTTCGCAGGAGAATCCCATACATCAAATTTAAAGTTAAAGATTAGAAAATAACTCTATTATTCGACAGATTATAATTTGATACGATCTGTGAATACTGGTACTTCGGCGTTCAATATCCATAAAAGTGTACATTTACACATACCGCGTTCGTAACCGGAGGTTTATATCCCAAGAATTAAATGTAAAAAAATTAGAGCGCCACACGCGTGCAGATTCAGAGAGCTATATGCGATAGGGAGAATTCAAAAGAGGTTTTGTCCTATATCTCGACTCATCACTTTTGTTGTATCTCATCAGGTTTGGCGACCATCTTGAATTTCAAAATGGCCGCCAATCTAAAACAGACTTTGACCTGTTAGCGATAAGAATTATTTAAAATTGTGATTATATCTACAGTGTATATATTTGTGATACCACAGATACCATTTAAATCATCTTCTTAAGTTTTGCCTTATGAGGTTTGGCAGCCATCTTTAATTTCAATATGGCCGCCAATCAGGGTTGTAGGTCAGTTTTGAAGCTGTGCAGCAAGACTTACTGTCTTTCTTGCAGCTTCATTGCGTTGGCCTTTCACATGTTTGGTTTGTGTTCTAAATACGAGCCACCTCAAAGCTGGTCAGTATTGGCGGAGAATTGATTTCATAGAGAGATTGAAAACCAGGTAACTACCACGGTTTGCTTTTGGAAAGTTCTTTCCCTATACGGCGGCTGATTTGATAGACCTTAGACACCACTTTCGTCAGTTTGTTCCCGAATATCACTTACAGATTTACTTGAAAAAAAAAAAGTATATCCCGTTATACTTAAAGTAATTTTCTTTTTCATGCATGCCCGGTGTGACTTCACAAATTTGGCTTCCTCCATGTTTTTTCCTGATTTATTAATTTTTTTAGATACTTTTTATGATGATTAAGAGTTTGATCAATATGGATTGCCTTCACTAAAGGCATATATTCTTCATTGAATTCATTCATGGCATTAGAAGATCCTGACGTCAAAGATTTTGACTTCATTGAGGATGTCACTGACAGCAATATACTTTTCAAGTTGTGAAGTGGAGTGAAGGTTAGAAGCGGTCACTATTTTCTCTCTGTGAGATATCAAATCAAATGCAGCACAGCCAGATAGTTTGAGTTTGAGTTTATTTATTTTACCACGGTAAAAAGCTTGCTATCAGCTAAAAGCTGTTTTTCAGCAAGGCCGTGAAATGATAACAAAAACATAGAAATCATACAATGAAGAGAAATACAAAAAAAAAAAAGCCATAATAATTACATACGAACGCAAAAAAAAAGAAAAGTGAAAAAAGTCACAAAGTATGCAAAGTGTAACATAAAAATTATATACAATAAACACAAGAAATCAAAATGAGAATTGAGGAAAAGAATTATACAGAAATACATAAAGGTTTGAAGAAAATTGACAATCATAATATCACATTGCAAACAGATTTAAACGTTTGAAAATAACAGACGAGCTTCAAACGAAAGGGGGGGGGGGCATATTGACACACCTGTTCTGTGAGCAAATATTTGATTATACAAAATTAACACTTGGATATAAGTTGAATATAAATTGTTTCAATCATACAAATCTTTTCTTTATTTATGTTATAAATAATTTGATGTCATTAATTGTCCTGAGACTCAAAGGGAGATCGTTAAAGAGCTTAGAAGCTGAATATAGTGCGCTTTTTCTTAAAAAATTGGTTCGTGGTTTTGGGAGAACAACAGTGGTGTTATCGTTTCGGAGATCGTAATTAGACTGAGATCTAAACTGAATCTGGGAAGACAGTGAATCAGGGGCGAGGTTATGGAGCAATTTAAAGATGATTGTCAAAGCCTGAATCTCCCGTCGATTTTTCAATGGTTTAACATCGGTGGTACTATACAGAGCTTCTCTATTGAAGCGACCATCAACTCCCAGGATTAAGCGGAGACACCTGTTTTGTAAAGTTTGAAGCTTTGCAAGTTGGGAAGCATGACCATTCATCCAAACCATACTACAATAGTCCAGCTGTGGCTGAATCAATGTTTGGTAAAGTATCAATGAGGTTCTCTGGTCGAGGTATTGACGGACACGTTTTACCGCGTGAAACGTTTTCAAAGTCTTTTTCTTCACTTCTTCTATTTGGGGTGTCCACGTTAAACTGCTGTCAAGGATAACGCCAAGATATTTGCACTTGGAAACTCTTTGCAATTTACTGTTTTGAATGGAAAGATGCACATTTTCAAACTTTCGTAACAATCCCTTTGAACCGACCAACATAAAATGACATTTTTCTATATTAAGGAGGAAATGATTATCTAAGAACCATTTTGACATCGACTTTAAATCATCATTCATAACCTTTTCTAATACTCTTGGGTCTTTCGCGGCAAAATATAAACAAGTGTCGTCCGCGTAGAGTGAAAGGGAACAATTCTTAACAGATTTATATATGTCATTTAGCGTAAGGATAAACAACAACGGCCCGAGAATGCTGCCCTGGGGCACTCCACTGAGAACTGCTTGGCTGGTAGAGCTATTGCCATTTAGCACAGTCAGTTGCTCTCTTTTATAGAAATAATTTTCGAACCAATTCACAACAGTGGGGTCAAATCCAAAGAAAGTCAACTTTTCTAAGAGTATGTCAAAGGATATCAGGTCAAACGCCTTTTGTAAATCGAGTGTGACAATCGCTACGACATAACCTTTATCCACATATTTCGAAATGTCATCGGTCAATGAAAGAAGTGCAGTTTGAGTGGAATGGCCTGGACGAAATCCGTGCTGATGTTTATTTAGGAGGTTATTCTCAGAGAGATAATCATATACTTGATTGAAAACAACTTTCTCCATAACTTTAGAGAGAATAGGTAGAACGGAGATCGGTCTGTAATTAGATGGGTTTGAGGTATCTCCACCTTTATGTAATGGGGTGACACGAGCTCGTTTCCAAATATTTGGGATTTTGCCTGCTTTCAGCGACAGGTTGATGATATGGGTGATAGGTTCGACAATGTACTCTATTGAATCTTTCAAAATACCAGTTGGGATCTCGTCCAGACCAGTCGCTTTGTTTCTAGGAATATCATTAACACACTTGTTAACATCGTCTTGTGATATTTCCTTAAAGCAAAACGTCGATTTAACCCGGGACAAGTATTTCTTCATGTTGTTGCCAAATTTTCTACTTTCCTTATATTTCGTAGCTTAACTGACAAAATGATTGTTGAGGTTTGATGCTATGTTTGTTAAACCTGTGATTTCATTTCCATCAAAGATTAATTTTTGAATAGAGCTTGCATGAACTTTCTTTGGTAAGATACGTCTTATGGATTTCCACATTGCATTCGAATTTCCTTTACTAGACGAAATGTTTTCTGATACATACAAACGTTTTGCTTTTCGTACCGCATCCGTGACACAATTTCTCATTTTTTTTTGTACAATTTCCAATCATCTTCAGATTTGGATGCAATTGCTTTTTTCTTCGCAGCATTCCTTTCTTGAATCTTGTTTAAGATATTAGCATTCATCCAGGGTGTTTCTTTTTGTCTAACTCTTTTCTTTCTCAATGGGGCATGCTTATTTAACACAGCATTGAATTTGCTAAACCATACATCAAAAGCATTAATAGGATCAGATTCATTCAAAATATCGTCCCATTCTACTTGACTCAGATCAGTCTTGAATTTGTTTAAATCAATCTTTTTCACATTACGGCAATTGACGTATTTATGTTGGCTAAAAGGTACCTTAATTTTACCTAGAGAGCAAACCACCATAAAGTGGTCACTTAATGACAGGGGAATAACATCACAATATGTTACTTTGTCATTCGAAGCAAATAACACATCAATTAAAGTTGCAGTTTTTGAGGTCACCCTGGTTGGCTTATCTACATATTGTGTTAAATCAAAATCTTGGGCTAAACATTTCAGTCTCCTAGTATGACAAGAAGGTGCAGCTTTAAAGAAATCGCAGTTGAAATCTCCAAATAAGATAACATCATTTCCTGTAGATTCCAAGGACTGAAGCAGAGTTTCTACATTTTCAAAAACTGCAATAGATGAATCAGGTGGTTTATACCAGTATACAACAAAAAACGGCTTCTGTTTTGTTGGACTTATTTCTAAGCACATCAGTTCTAAACCTTCTACAAATAAATCATTCCTGATATTAAAGTGAACATTTTCCTTGATATATAAAAGGATACCTCCCCCGTCTCTATTTCTATCCAGCCGCACAGAATGATACCCCTCTATACTTATCTCTGAATCAGACACAGGCAAATCTAACCGAGTTTCACTCAGTGCTAATATGTGTATATTTTCACTGAGTAACATATGGCGTATCTCATCTATATTCCTCAACAATGAGCATACATTTAAATGAGCGATATTAATACCAGAGCATGATTTAAGTTTTTCAAAAATTTTCTTTACCTGTTGACAATCGTATTTAGTATCTTTATGCTTTGTTGATGTGGAGAAATTGGTATCATATTCCATTTCGGATTGGGGGAGTTCGGCAAGAAGACATGCGTCACAGATCCAATTTACATTGGACAGGAAAGTATCGTATGATGCTCGCGAACACTTCAAGTGCACCCACTTATTACAAGATACACATAATAAAGCATTGTGATCATTTTTTACTTCTTTCCGACAAGATAGGCAGGGATAACTGACACTGACTGACATTGAGTGGGATAACTAGATGATAACCAGAATATGACGTCGTGTCTTACAGTTTTTCGATGTCGTGCTCGTTCACAATCCGAATCCTCCTGCCATCCTGGTTCAGAGCGAAGATAGCTCCATCCTGCGTCCAGCATGTCTTTGCTTTCTTGCTTTCGATGACTTTCCAGTACAGGGCTGCGTTTTTCGACGTCAGGTCCTCTCTGATGAAGAGTTTTGGTCCGCTCAGGTCTTTCAGTCGTGTCCGCGCTCTGTACACGTCATTCCTCGCATTGTACCGGCTGAATTTCACAATGATGACTCTCGGTTTTCGCGTAGGTCCGACGGCGCTGGCGTACGATGTCTGTTGGTGTCGATCACGACTGGGGGGATCTACTTTGTCTCCATCCTGCTTCTGACGAGGTGTAATCCTATGGCTCCGGTCAATCGCATCTGTGGGTACATTGAGGCCAAGTTTGCTGTTGAAGATGTCCAAGACAAGTTTGTCGGTGTTTTCATTTGACTGTTCCCGGACTCCATAAATCATAAAGCAGTTTCGCCGACTATACTGTTTTGCGTCGTCGTTTTCATCTCGGAGTCTTTTGATTTGCTTCTCCATTTCTGTCACTTTTTGTTGTGCAGATCGTAGTTCATGCTCACATTTCTTCAGATCAAGTGACACAGCTTGGTAGACTTTCGACGTGATTCGTTCCTCAAGCTGTGCGGCGATAACGTCAAAAATTTCAGTGGCAATTTTTTTAACGAGGTCCGGTGACTGCCGTGAAAGAGCAATTTGTCGCTCAATGGAGTGCTTGAGGGTATTGTCCAGGCTGAATTCGCTGGATTGTCCATGCCGAGAGTGGTTCAGTGGGGTGTTTCAGAGTACTGCCATGGCCTAACTCGCTTGATTGAACAGCTGAAAGTGGTTCATCGTCCGAGCTGGAGTTCATTTACGTTTCTTAATTTGAACATTGTCATTGTCACAAGTAAGTTGGAAATTGCATTTATTTTACCCCCAGCTTTAAAGATGCTTAAATCTGTTTTATTTTGTTTTCGCGGGTGACAGCTAGCACAGGTGTACCGCATGCTTAAAGGGAAGGTAAACCCAAAAAGCAATGTGGATTGAGTGAAAGCAGCAACATTAGTAGAACACATCAGTGAAAGTTTGAGGAAAATCGGACAATCGATGCAAAAGTTATGAATTTTTAAAGTTTTGGTGTTGAAACCGCTGGATGAGGAGACTACTAGAGGATATGACGTATGAGTGGACAACAATACAAAGAAAATATAAAGGAAATTCAACAAAAATTCACTTTTCTAGAATTATGAAAGAGCAATGGACCAAGCTCTTTCAGAAAGCAGGGGGAATAATTGCTACCCCTAACATATGTCAATATCAAGTTGACGGAATTTGTAATTTTCATGAAAAATGGATTTTTGTAGAATTTTCTTTATATTTTCTTGGTATTGTTGTCCACTCATACGTCATAACCTCTAGTAGTCTCCTCGTCCAGCGGTTCCAACACCAAAACTTTAAAAATTCATAACTTTTGCATCGATTGTCCGATTTTCTTCAAACCTTCACTGATGTGTTCTACTAATGTTGCTGCTTTTACTCAATCCACATTGCTCTTGGGGTTTATCTTCCCTTTAAGCGGCGATCACCAGGGGGGTGTTTTATAAAGCTGTTCGTAAAGTTACGAACGACTTACGAGCGACTGGTGATCAGTTCTTGTGCTGAATTATGGAAATTCTGATAGGTATAGCACATCAGAACTGATTACCAGTCGTTCGTAAGTTGTTCGTAAGTTTACGAACAGCTTTATGAAACAGGGCCCTCGAACCTACCCCCTTATCATGTATCCTTTCATGGTGATATCATGTAAATTAGATGTCGGCATATGTGCATCGCTGGTATAGCTCTTTCGGTACCGTAATTCTGTATTAAGCTTGTTGTGTGTATGCTTAGGAGCCCAAAGGGTTACCGTGTAGCGTCAGCGGTATAGTTTCTGTGCCATGCCCAAAGTGTTATGCTGGGCAAGGTATATTAGCAGTCCACGGTATAGGTCAAGTTACCTCAGCAACTATTGCAATGTGTTGCTACTGTTCGTTTTCTTTTACTGTATTATTATTGTTTTCTCTGTACAAATTACATGCATTGTTTCTGTCACTCAAGAAAGTGAGATTCATGTTTATGATAATACTGTGGAAAAAACGAATAAATTTAAACTTGATCTTGAGGTCATTACGTTCTTTGCTTGCAGCCCGTTAAGTTGGCATTGAGTTCGTGTTAAGTTTTATTATTTTCGCCGTTTGTCGCCCCGTTCAACATTTATTACAACATTTGTAACAATTCCTTGTCGTCTACTGGCTTTAGCCAATACCGAGCTTGTATCGGCCGAGCCTCCGCCCCACGTTTTAGTGTGGAAAACTCATCTTTGTAGTGGCAGAGCTTCCATCCCATATATGTTATAGGGAAAACTCACCTATGGTTGTAAGATTAATATATTTTGTATTAATGATTAGGAAGATTGTGAATTATGTTGTAAAATTAAGAAGTTATAATAGAATGATGTTTTGCATTGAATGATAAGATACTATGTTAAATGATGGAAGGTTGATAATAATTATGATGTAGATGTGATACGGAATTGTAATTATAGTTAGTTACACGGACAGAATGAATGTTATGCATGCGTGTGTGTTGTGTGCATTGGAGTTTAATTACAAAATGAATATTACACGGAACAAATTATTTGAAAGACATTGGATAACTGTTCTTCCATATAGAGTTTTACTTCGGGACTGATGTCACGCTTCGTCAGAGCCGTGTCCTCCTGGCAAGTCAGCAGCGTAGCCAGTCCTCGTCACCAACATTAGCATCATTACTGACCGCCAAGTCCGCTATCATTTCATCACAGCACCGACGCAGCAATCATCGTTGTGCACTAGGATCCTCCAGCTCGCGTTTGTTAACTACAACGGGGCCCCAACCGCGAATTCTCAGGTTTCCATTGGTGTGACTCCGTATGTTTGCGTATGTGATTCCCCTTGTCCGTGAAAAATTAAAGTTTAACTTTAATAATTGTCTCCTTGCATAGCCCAGAGGGCGTGAATACAGCTTGTCATAAATCCTTTATATATTATTTACTCTGTAATTCAGAATTTGGGCGCGAATACAGTTTGTTATAAAGCTGTATATATCATTTACCCTGTAACTCAGAATTTATCAAGCTTTGATTAAAGTGCTTTAATTTGAAGTCATTTGTCTTTAATAGTCCGTTTGTTGTGTTGATCGTCCACAAATAAATTCTAACCCCTCTTAATTTACTGTCGGTCCTCAACCGGACCGTGACAGTCATTTTGGATTTTAATTTTGATGACATAAATCTTCTACTTATTGTCTCACTTTCAACTCGATGAAGTGTACCACTTCTGGCATTAGAGTAATGGAAATGACAACTTTTAACCTGTCCATCTCAGTTGATCCCCAGTCACAATGCACGTGCTCTTCTGGTGGCACAACTAGTGTATTACATAATGATAATGATGCTCTCCCAAATCTTGTCAATTGTCTGCAGTTTCTCGTAATCTAAAACATTCTTATAACCGCTATGATGGTAAACTGATCGAAAATTTTGCTCTTCTGAAAGACTTATCCTGTCTTGTCACACAGGGGGTGAGAAGGTTCTTTAACCAAAATATGATGTTTGCTTGTTTGCATGTTCTTTGATCTCTTTCAGACACACTTGGGATGATGGACCTCATCCGTGTTGTCCTTCCAACCTTGGGGTATTGGAGCAGTTAATGATGCATTTTGCTATCTCTTTGATATGCATCTCACATTTTCGCCTTAAATACATTAGCATCTTTTATTCATGGACACTAAGCAAAGTAGTTCTAATTTGCTTCGCCTTCATCAAATCTTGTGTCTAATAAATATGTTTTCAGGATTTTTGTGTCTTTCCCAAGGGGAAAAAGTTGTTAGTTTCACACACAATGTCTCAAGTTGATGTTGATAGACACAGTGCTTCCAGGCTTATCAGAGTAAACTCCAAGGTTTGTTAACTTTTGAGACTAAAAAAGGATCATACACACGAGTGTGCATCATTACAGACATCCATCTTCATCCATCCATGAAAGGGTATTGCAATTTAAAGCCCTGCTTCAGAGACAGTACTTGTGTCAGGATTATAACATTTTTGGTGAGATAATGAGAAACTTCTTATGAAATATGAAAGAACATGTAATCTCAAGAAGGATTCAATGTTTTTTTTTTAATGAAAATTGGTCTTGAAATTGTTGAGATATATATAAAAAAAGAGCAATCCTAATGAAATTGACAGGCCACGACTTCTATTAGTTTTACCTTGTTTTTAGATATCTCAGTCATTTCAAAAACGATTTTCATCTATAAGCTTTTGATTCCCCTTAAAATTGTATGCTCTTTAACATATCATAGAGTGATTTCTAAATATCTCGCAAAACATTTCAAACTGAATCCTCACCTCAACCAGTACAGTCCCTTAAATGATCTGTCTGGCTCACACGCCGAAATAAAGGCAAACATGGCCTACCCCTTTGGGCAATATATATATATATATATATATATATATATATATTAGAAATTACGGATTGGTGTTTTTTTCAACATGGTCAGTTCATGTTTAATTTCAACGCAAATGCACTTCCCAGTATTTTCAATTCAATGTTCCTACGGAACCAGTTTTTTTCATAATCATCCCAGTAGGCAATCTAACGAGTTTCATTTGCCCCTCCTGAGAACTTTATTGGCTCAGAATCAACGGCGTAAATCCATACTGAGGAGTGGGGGGGATGGTCACCATCACCGCGATTACAAGCCCATAACCGGACCGGCGCAGCCTTTTTTTTTTTTTTTTTTTTGGGGGGGGGGGGGGGGAGATTAAGCTTTGTGCCCCCCTCCCCCCCCCACACACACACACACTTTACAGGGATCGGATGCCCCACTCTTTTGCATGAAATATAAAGTGGGAGAAAAGTGGCAGCAACAACATAAAGACTTTTTGTTCTTGTTGCTTTTTTTTTTTTTTTTGCTTGTCAGACGACGTTCGGCGAAAAATATTTTTTTTTTTTTTTTTTTTTGGGGGGGGGGGGGGGGGGGAAATATCTGTGAGAGGGAGCGGAACGACCGAACGGGGGAAGGGTGTGTATGGGGGGGGGGGGGATATCCCTCTCCCACACGAGGAAGATTTTGCATTTTCAGACCTGAAATTCAGCGATCTGGTGCTCACTTGTGGTGAAAATTTTCTTTTCTTTTCTTTAAAAAAACAATAAGAAAATGAAATATTCACAATATAATATTGAATGACAAAATCATGGTATTTCAGCTCTTGCTGTGCGACATCACTGTGAAGGCTTACTAAATAATGGGGCCTATCATCGGCGTAGACAGGATTTGATCTTAGGAGGAGCGGTTATGTGAGGGAACGAATCAAGCGAGGGGGAGGGTAGTACAGAGGGTTTCCCCCTCCTAGGGTGAAATCTCTTTGCGTTGAAAATTTTGACATTTTTCAGTCCAAAAACTGCCGTTTGTAGCTATATTCTTCGCTTTGGAAATTAAGGGGGCACACCAGGCGCAACTGCTCTCAATCACTGGCAGCAACATCAGGAGAATGGCATAGCGATTAAATGCGAGCGAGCGGAGCGAGCGAGCATGAAAATTTTAACATTTTACAGTCTAAGAACTGCCGTTTGTAGCTATACTTTTTCGCTTTGGAAATTAAGGGGGGCCGCATCAGGCGCAACTGCTGGCAATTACTGGCAGCAACATCAGGGGAATGGCATAGCAGTTAAATGCGAGCGAGCGGGGCGAGCGAGCTTGAAAATTTTGACACTTTACAGTCCAAAGACTGCCGTTTGTGGCTGTATTTTTTCGCTTTATGGGGCACACCGGGCGCAACTGCCGGCAATCGGGCAGCAACATCAGAATGGCATAACGATTAAATGCGAGCGAGCGAAGCAAGTGAGCTTGAAAATCTTGATATTTTACTGTCCCACATGTCCTTTGTGGCTGTACTAGTATTTTTCCCTTTGGAAATTAAGGGGGCGCACCGGGCGAAAACTGCTGGCAATTACTGGCAGCAACATCAGGAGAATGGCATAATGATTAAATGCGAGCGAGCGAAGCAAATGAGCTTGAAAATTTTGACATTTTCCAGTCCCAAAAACTGTCGTTTGTGGCTGTATTTTTTTCGCTTTGGAAATTAAGGGGGCGCACCGGGCAAAAACTGTTGGCAATTACTGGCAGCAACATCAGGAGAATGGCATAATGATTAAATGCGAGCGAGCGAAGCGAGTGAGCTTCAAAATTTTGACATTTGACAGTCCAAAAACTGCCGTTTGTAGCTATATTTTTCGCTTTGGAAATTAAGGGGGCGCACCGGGCGAAAACTGCTGGCAATTACTGGCAGCAACATCAGGAGAATGGAATAATAATTAAATGAGAGCGAGCGAAGCGAGCGAGCTTCAAAAGTTTGACATTTTACAGTCCCCAAACTGCCGTTTGTAGCTATATTTTTCGCTTTGGAAATTAAGGGGGCGCACCTGCTCACAATCACTGGCAGCAACATCAGGAGAATGGCATAGCGATTAAATGCGAGCGAGCGGAGCGAGCGATCTTGAAAATGTTGACATTTTACAGTCTAAACACTGCCGTTTGTAGCTATACTTTTTCGCTTTGGAAATTTAGGGGGCACACCGAGTGCAACTGCCGGCAATTACTGGCAGCAACATCAGGAGAATGGTATAGCGGTTAAATGCGAGCGAGCGGAGCGAGCGAGCTTGAAAATTTTGACATTTTACAGTCCAAAGACTGCCGTTTGTGGCTGTATTTTTTCGCTTTGGAAATTAAGGGGGCGCACCGGGCAAAAACTGTTTGCAATTACTGGCAGCAACATCAGGAGAATGGCATAATTATCAAATGCGAGCGAGCGAAGCGAGCGAGCTTCAAAATTTTGACATTTGACAGTCCAAAACTGCCGTTTGTAGCTATATTTTTCGCTTTGGAAATTAAGGGGGTGCACCGGGCGAAAACTGCTGGCAGTTACTGGCAGCAACATCAGGAGAATGAAATAATAATTAAATGCGAGCGAGCGAAGCGAGCGAGCTTCAAGAATTTGACATTTGACAGTCCCCAAACTGCCGTTTGTAGCTATATTTTTCGCTTTGGAAATTAAGGGGGCGCACCTGCTCACAATCACTGGCAGCAACATCAGGAGAATGGCATAGCGATTAAATGCGAGCGAGCTTGAAAATTTTGACATTTTACAGTCTAAAAACTGCCGTTTGTAGCAATACTTTTTCGCTTTGGAAATTTAGGGGGCACACCGAGTGCAACTGCCGGCAATTACTGGCAGCAACATCAGGAGAATGGCATAGCGGTTAAATGCGAGCGAGCGGAGCGAGCGAGCTTGAAAATTTTGACATTTTACAGTCCAAAGACTGCCGTTTGTGGCTGTATTTTTTCGCTTTGGAAATTAAGGGGGGACACCGGGCGCAACTGCCGGCAATGACTGGCAGCAACATCAGGAGAATGGCATACTGATTAAACGCTAGCGAGCGAAGCGAGTGAGCTTGAAAATTTTGACATTTTCCAGTCCTAAAGACTGTCGTTTGTAGCTATATTTTCGCTGTGGATATTAAGGGGGGCGCACCGGGTGTACCTGCTGTCAATCACTGGCAGCAACATCAGGAGAATGGCATAGCGGTTAAATGCGAGCGAGCGGAGCGAGCGAGCTTTAAAATTTTAACATTTTACACTCCAAAAACTGCCATTTGTAGCTATATTTTCGCTTTTGTTTGTCCCACTTTTATTTGAGAACCATCCCCCCCCCCCCCCATCGACGCCTCTATACATATTAGGTTGCTTTTGTTAAGTGAAAGATCTACTGCACACTCTTTGATAAATTAGGGTATAGTAACGTCTATGTCAAAAGTGTACAAAGTTTATCCCTTATCCTGTATAGCGGACCTTTTGCATGTTCATGATTGCAATACAACGATCAGGTGCATAGTTCTGGCGATATTTGGACAATTTTCCATTAAGAAAGTTCGAGATTTGTCCTCATCTCGGGAATTGCTTGGGGGATAAATGATTTGTCTGTCTAAACACTTCCTTTGGGGCGGGGCAAATGCCCCTTTGCCCCCCATAGATTCGACGTCCCTGATCTTCCCTTGGTATGCCCATAGATGTATCCTGACTGAGTCATCAGTCACTGTCGTTTCTCAGGAATGATTCAGGAAATGGAGGGGATTCAATAATTATGGCGATAAAGTTGTTGTTATTGTTTGTTTGTATGTTTTCGTACATATTTTGCAGATGGTCCCCAGTTCCTCGCGTCATAGCATGTTTACATGTAGACCTATACTATTTGACGTTGTCAACGCCTGAGTCATACTTTACAGTGTATGTCCTTTCTTCGCGAGCGAGCGAAGCGAGCGAGCGCTTGAGAAAATTATACATTTTCCTACAAGGTAGAATACTGTTCAGCTCTGTTACCTGTCTGAAGGCCGGCGTACAAACGTCATGCAATATGCCAAA
The DNA here is from genome assembly GCF_964275005.1 of Diadema setosum. Classification (NCBI taxonomy): domain Eukaryota; kingdom Metazoa; phylum Echinodermata; class Echinoidea; order Diadematoida; family Diadematidae; genus Diadema; species Diadema setosum. The sequence goes on along the minus strand of NC_092701.1, from coordinate 26,136,833 downwards.
ATTGATACAATCACATTTCTGCTTCCTCCATTTTTTCCCCTCAAAATTCAGGGGGGGGGGGGATGATTGTACAGGCCATCCCCCCCTCCTCCATTTCAGGGGGAATATATCCCCCCCATCCCCCCCGGATTTACGCCCATGCTCAGAATGCATTGATGTACACCGTTCCTAGATTTTAGAAATCATTAAGCTGTGAAATAAAAAAAAAAAGAATCTCATTTTTGTATTCTTTTAAGCGCAAGTTGAAATTCTTTCTCTTAAATCCTCTCCGATATCCTCATGATTTACTAGATAGGTCTCGTCAACCTCAGGGTTCATCTTCCATCCATCAATCAATCAATCACTGTATTCATTATTACGTAATGAACTAGCCATCATAATCCTTGCACAGCTGCGTGCAGCCACCAGCTGTCCGAAGCACCTCCTCAATTCCCTCTTCCACTTCTCTTTCTCACCGTGGAGGCATTTTTTTTTCTTTCTTTCCTTCCATTCTTTCCACTTATCTGTCGTGTCATGTTGTTGTGTTTCTCCTGTTTTGTTCCATACTGTCTTCAATTGTGCTAAGAATCTGCAAATATGTATTTAATAAGTTTTTGTTTGAGTGGTTAAAAATAAACAAGCTTGCTTTTTAATAGTGGAACTCTCAATTCTTTTTTTTTTTCTCGACTGAAGCATAACTTAGTATTCTTGCCAGTATGCATTTTTATGTTTATTTGTATCATTTATCCTTAGCAAAGTCGATTGTATATGTTTATCATACAATTTCTGATTTATTCTCTGTTATATTTTGTTGGGAAAAGGTGAATAAAAATAAATGAATGTATTGAAACTAAATTTGAAATGTGACTGCAGTGGTCGCCGTGAACATGGTGTTAAGCTGCAATTATATCATAATTCCCGGCGGCCACGGCAGTTATACGTTTCAGGGTTTATTCAAGTTTTATTTGACAAAATATCATAATGATGACTAGTATAAAAAATGAAGTGATATGTATTTCATTACGCACATTTTCTGGGAAATTTCAAGCATAAAGGTGCTTGAATTACATGAAATTCTACCCAATCAATTAATAGATTATGCACTTTTTCCATTAATGCCTGTTTGCGAATGTCTGACTGACAAATGGGAAATTCATGGGTGTCATCCCACAAGACCTACACCCACGAGTCATACAGCCCACTAGTTCGACATTGAACGCAGGTCCATGAGTCATACAGCTCACGAGTCAAACAGCCCATGCGTTCGACACTAGGCAAATAAAGCCCACGAGTTCGACAGATACAACACGGAGCTTAAAGTGTCGGTCTCGTGGGCCATGTTAGCTTGCGTGTCGAATTCATGGGCTGTATGACTCGTGGGTGTCGGTCTCGTGATGTGCACCCATGTTGTGATAAGAATACAGAATATGGTTTTGTCACAGAAGCTTGAGGTTTTAAGGTAATCCAACATCAAGCGGAAAAATAATGTTGGTTGGCTAGAGTTCAACTCAATACAAATGACATTTCCATTCATCAACAAACATAAACACAAAACACAAAGTATACCTTACATAATAATTTTATCATTTTGTAAGAAATACATAATCAAAGTATCATTAACTATATGCAACTATTTCAACATATGCAACTACACAATTTCATGAAATAAAAAAGATGCACACTCTGGAAGCTGACAGATGAGTAATACATGTAATAGAATTGAAAAACGTGGCCCACTGAAAAGTAAAGCTTGTAAGACATGGGTCACTTAAGACGTAGTATTTTGTAGGCATATTAAATTTACTCCGATATTAAAATCATTATTTACAATTTTCAGTTGGAACAAAAACCCAGCATTAGTGCTCCAAAATAGTTCTAAAATGTGAGTTAGGGATGGAAACAATCAGTGTAAAAAAAGTTAATCAGTTTAATCAATGTTGAGTATTACTCAATACACAAAATGTGAACAATAGTTACAATAAAGCTGTCTCCAGACTAAATCGTCTACAGTTATGGTTTAGTGAGAAAAACAGTGACATCTTATATTTTAGGCTTTATTGCAAAATGTTTTGTATGGTAGGATTTTGGTTATAAACCCACACATATGCATCACACGGGATAACTTGAACATTTTTTTTTTAATCACTGCTCTCCCTTGTAAACAATACCTTAAAGTCATATGAACAGGTAAAAAAACCCAAGGCAAGTACCAAATTGTGTCTCGCCCATTCGCGTACAAGAAATTGATATTTTTCTAACTCCCAGAAGTTCATTGACCCGCCTATGACCTTTGACCTTATGGTGACCTTCAACTCCCCATGGGACATTTACCATCCAAGTTTGGTCACAAACAGAAAAAGGATCAAAAGTTATGAGCCATAATCAAAACGCGCCAGAAAAACTTAATGGGCCCTAAAAATTTGTTGACCCCTTTCTGTGACCTTTGATCTTGTGATGACCTCTAATTCCCCAAGGGACATCTACCGTCCAAGTTTGGTCACAAACGGACATAGGGAGCAAAAGTTCTGAACCACAATCGAAATGCGCCCTTAAAAACTTAACATTGGACCCTAAAAATATGTTGACCACTGTCTGTGACCTTTGACCTTGTGATGACCTTCACCTCCCAAAGGGGCATCTACCATTCAATTTTGGTCACAAAGGGACAAAGTGATCAAAAGTTATGAGCCACAATCAAAACACGCCATAAAAACTTAACATTGGGCCCTAAGAGTTCGTTGACCCCTGTATGTGACCTTTGACCTTGTGATGACCTTCATCTCCCCAAGGGACATCTACCATCCAAGTTTGCTCACAAACAGACAAAGGGATCAAATGTTACGAACCATAATCAAAACGGGCCATAAAAAGTTAACATTGGGCCCTAAAAGTTCGTTGACCCCTGTCTGTGACAGTCTTGCAAGTATACTTTAACGTATGACCTCAAATGACCTTTGACCTTATCATGTGACCTCTTACGGCACCATAACATGAAGGTACCCCCTGTGCATCCATCACCCAAGTTTGATTGCCATTGTAGCAACATGTGTCGAGTTACGTGTCATAAGAGAGTCTTGCACGTAAACTTTCACGTTTGACCTCAAATGACCTTTGACCTTATCCTGTGACCTCCAACGGCACCATAACATGAAGGTACCCCCAGTGCATCTACGACCCAAGTTAGGTTGTAATCCAAGCAACTTATGTGCAGTTATTTGTCAAAAGAGAGTCTTGCAGGTAAACTTTAACATAGAAAAGAGAGTCTTCCGCATACTCTTTAATATATGACCTCAAATGACCTTTGACATCATCACATGACCTCCGACAACACCATAACATGAAGATACCCCTAGTGCTTCTATCACCCAAGTGTGGCTGCCATTGCTGTAACAGTTGCCAAGTTATGCATCATAAGAGAGTCTTGCAGGTAAACTTTAACATTTGTGACTGACGACGGACGGACGACGGACGGACTGACGACGGACGGACGACGGACGGACGCCATTTGGATCCCTTAGTCTCGCCTTCACCTCAGGTGGGCGGGACAAAAATCAGTGCAACAGTAACTATTTTCAAATATAATCCCGAGAAATACAAATTACAAATTACAAATGGGGACATTGCCAATTACAGTGTTATCAGATAAGATACAGACACGAGAGATTGAGCCTTTATTTGTGTACACGGGGAGACATCACAATAGTATACATACGGCCTACGTATACACATACACATGTATAATAAACACATTCATACATAGTACACAAAAAAAAAACCACATCATACAAGCAAGAAGGCACAATGACATTACAAAACAAAGAAGAGCAAGAAGAGACAGGACAGAAGAGGGGGGGGGGGGAGAGCAGAGGAATAGAAGGTCTGTATGATATGTTACCAGTTCTATACAGTACGCAATTTTTTTTTAAAGGGGCTACACTTAGAAAAAAAAGATGATCCTGTAAATTACACTTTCCGTGTTATGGACTTCAGACAGTGTGTGCAACGTTATGAGGCTTTCTGTGCCAATCGGCACTCAAAAAAATAATTATACAAGAGGTCGAGAACACGGACCCGATAGGAAATAATTACATGATTACTGAGTTTCCTGTTTGATACTCCATAGCAATCTATGGGGTTCCAAATCTGTCAATTTCCCATTTTCTGAGCAAGAACTCTAGAATACTGCTTGAGTAGCCACTATCGAAGTACTGGAAGAATTTATTCTTTCAGAAATCCTGGACAGCACGATCTGCAAATCTGAAGGTTATATACTTCTTTATAAACGTAAGTCCTGTTTTACTTATTATTTACTGATGTGTCGCTTTTAGACATCTTTCAAATCCCCTTTCCTTTCCTTGAAGATATAGTGCGTGACAAAGCCACGTCAATTTCGTTTAATCTAAGTTGGTAAAATTCATCAGCTTTCTTCCCTAAAGTCCGTGTCTTGATAATATCAAGTCTACGTGATTATATGACGTTGTATTCATATTAATGAAGTCATTCGGACTCATGCGCAAGTGATTGCTACGTAAAATTTATTCGAAAGGCATAGGTGCGCCAAACGCACACGTGGTCGGAATGTAACATTCTTATATGTATGAACTACTGTACTAGTACCACAGAACTTGAACTTAGGAGAACGCCTTTGATTAAAGATTGGTGTTTAGCCCACTGCTCTACGCGAAGCACGTGGCCATTAATTCTTCTTTCAGGTCATCGGAGTAGGGCCGAACGAAGTCAGAGGAGTGTAGCTCAGCTCGGCCATCCTCGCGTAAAGGTCGCCTGAATATCATGATGTCGTAGGCCCCGATGTAAAAGACGGCACAGATGCAGTTTTGCTCTTCATTAATAGGGTCCACCAGAATGATCTCCCGCACTGTGTTTCAAGGATTTCAGAACGAATATTGGCCTTGTTCAATAACAAATGCGATACCAATGTACCATTACGCATTCAAAAAATCTCGTACACAGGAAGCAGGTTAAAAAACATTGCCGTTCTGCATAGGGTAGTTATTGTAGTGCAGAAGATGCCGAACTCAGAGCGTATGGCATCAGAACCAGAAAATCTTTGAGGATACGTATTTGAATCATTTCGAATTTCTTTGGTGACGGCTCATTCGACGTAGGCCTAATTATTTACATGTGCAAACAGGTACAATTTATGCATACATGATTTCATCAGATGAAAACCTGAAATGGCCTTAAAACATTCCATCCTGCGTATATTTAACGAAACAAAGCAAAAACGGGTTAGTAATCGCATTCTTCATTAGTGACAGGATGTGATACTGATATTGATATCAGCTATGTACAAGACACACAATCAAGAAAAATTCAAACATGCAATGAGTGTATTACTCGTATACACAAGTTTTCATCTGTGTGTATATAAAAGAGCCAGGCATCGATTACACCATCTGCTGTACCTCTTCCGCTAAATGTTTTATTCTAGGCCTATATATACGTTATGCTGCCAACCAGATGTAGAGTGAATCAAAACAAATTCTATCTGATGTCATACGCACAATAATTTTGTAAATAAATTGAACTGAATTGAATCACCTTAACACATTGCTCAACCACGAGGTAGCACAAACAAGGAGGTACTAGGCGTCGAGTACCTCCTTGGTACAAACAAGATAAGAAAATATATGTTAGTAATCTCCAGATCTCTTGAAAAACGTCAAAGGTCTATTATGCCTAATATTCTTATATGTTTGCATTATATTCATGTATTTTTTTTTTTTTTTTTTTTTTTTTTACAAACCATCATTCCAGCGGGGGTTGCCGTCGTTGATTAACACATTATTCACAGTGACTGGTGTTCGGCCTGTTACGAAATCAAACCCATCTGCCCTGGCAATAAGGACTGGGTTGGGAGAAACGAAATAAAGTGGTAAAAGTGATCACGATGAGCGGCTTTCGGAAAGGCAGATTTAACACAGCTACAGCTCTTTAAAGAAGAAATTCCGACCAGTAAAACGTCAGTCTTTAAAGAAAGAGTACAATTTTCTAAGCAAAACAATGAAAATCTGAGGGATAGAAACAATTATTGATGTTAAGTATTGTTAAATACACAAATGTGAACAATAGTTACAATGAAAATGTTTCCAGACAAAACCGTCTACAGTTACGGTTTATTGAGAAAAACACTGATATCTCTTATATTTTAGGCTGTATTGCGAAAATTTTATAAGGTAGGATGTTTTGTGATACAACGGACCTACATATATGCATCAAATGTGATATCTTGCGTACTTCTTAAATGACTGCTCCCAAAGAAAAACAAGACCTTTAAGTTCTACTAGCGGGTATTCTGTTTAACCTTTATCCAATGCGGTCGGGCTTATATCCCCTGTGTGTCTGAATCGAGATTAATTGCGATACAGCAACGAACACGGTTGGAGGGGCAGCAAACCACTATACGTAGGTTATCAAAATGAAAAAAAAAAAGAAGCAACGGGGCAAAATTTTTCGATAGACCTACTTATATAGCGAGGTAATGAATACTCTAGTCATTCAATGCACTTTTGTTATTACTAAAGCCATATCTAATAGAATATTCAACTGTATACTATTAATGATTTAGTTGTTTGAATAGAGATTTCCCCCCCCCCACCATTTGATAAACGAATCCATGTAAACACTGCGCTTAAAACTATTACGATTGGCCACGATCGTCTCTAGCTGTTGAATATGTAAGACCCCTTATGCATATGCGAATACATAATGAGCTCCGCAAGTTAGCAAAGGCCTCACCGCTGACGCGGCTCGGTCCAGCGATCACTGCTGTCACGCACACTGCGTTAATCTATTTTCAGACAGTGCTGAGAGGCAAACAGCGCGCGAGGCCTTGTCCAAAGGCTAGTATTCTGTGTAACCTGCGTGCCAGGCGGGTGTGGCTGACAACTCAATGAAGAAATTCCTCTGAAGAAACGGCAGAAGTCACACAGAATGTCATTATCTTGGCCGCATACGGGGATTGCGAAGTACCTGTATATGCATCATGGGAATTGCCTGCGAGGTGCTGCCGCTGAGGGCCTCCTACTGGCGTTCTGCGTGGACCTCTGCGGGTATTCCACGCGACTCACCCGGAAAAAGCTTTGGTCATGCTCAAAACTTGGCTGCGGGTAAATCGGACTTGCGCGTGCAACTACGGGCGACATACGCGCTAGGTGCTGTCAGCTGCGGAGAGCTCCGGGTAGCAAGTTTGTTTCCCCGCAAGTCAAACCGCAAAAATTCCCCAGATACGGCATGACAAGGCCTGGAGCATGCTCAAAACTTGTTCCGAGTGAGTCGAGGGGGCAGCCCACAGAGGTACACGCACAACACCAGTAGGAGACCCTTACCGGTAGCACCTCGCAGGCAACTCCAACGCAGGTACTTCGCACTACCCGTAAGTCGCTCGTAACAGAAAACGGATCGGTTTCAATGCTCTCACGCAGGTCACGAGCAATATACGCAAATAGAATTTAAGTAGCATGCGTCTAGCAGGTAAGAGACAAGTGTGAAACTCGCAAACATTCTTGTCCGCCAGCAGAAAAATTCTCCTGCGCGCTGGAAAATTCCTGTTCGCAACAAGCCCGCGTAGCCTGCCCGAAAAATGACTCGGAATTAACTTTTGAAATAATAAATAAAGCAAAATGCAATTTAAGGGGCCGAAGCTATTTCTCATTACTTGCATCATGCAGAAAACCTCATTCGATTTTCTTCATTGTTCACGGAGATAGAGGGATCTTTGTAAAGTATATATCAGACCCTAAAGACCATAGAAGACCATAGAAGACCATAGAATTCCCTCTCCTCCAAGTCTTTACGGAGATCTCTGATATTGCTTTTCATTTGATTCATTGTATTTAAAGTTATATTGTAAAGAGTCCGATCATATATAAATACATATACATATATATTTTTTTTGGGGGGGGGGGGTGGGAATAAACGGAGTGCAATTTTCTAAGCAAAACGATGAAAACCTGAGGGATAGAAACAACCAATGTAAAAATTTGAATTCGAATTATTGATATTAAGTACTGTTAAATACACAAATGTGAACAATAGTTACAATAAAAATTTCTCCAGATATAACCATCTACAGTTACGGTTTATTGAGAAAAACACCGATATCTGTCTGAATCGAGACTAATTGCGATACAGCAACGAACACGGTTGGAGGTAGCCTTTAAACAAGGCGACTCGCTCTGCGTGCCCCCGTATAGCGCGTTTACCCCACAAACCTGTTGGCCGGCGAGTGGAGCGAGCCGCCTTTATCCACTCGTTCATCAGGGATGTGTACTTTTGTCGTTGTTGTTGCTTTATATTCTTTGACAAATTTGCGTACAAATTTGACGCAGAAAATACACACGGCACCAAGGCAACCCGCGCTTGCTTGCTAACAAATTTATATTCTTTGACAAATTTGCGTACAAATTTGTTAGCAAGCGCGCGCGGCTTGCCTTGGTGCCGTGTGTATTTTCTGCGTCAAATTTGTACGCAAATTTGTCAAAGAATATAAAGCAACAACAACGACAAAAGTACACATCCCTGAACGAGTGGATAAAGGCGGCTCGCTCCACTCGCCGGCCAACAGGTTTGTGGGGTAAACGCGCTATACGCAGTCAGACCGCAACGTCCTGAAAAGCCTTCGCATTTATCGTACGCGTATGCATGGACCTCGCGGACATGAATACGTAATGAGCTGGGAGACCACATTTTTAGAGTCTCTGTAAATCTAAACGACACTATCAATCTTCATGATTTATACATCGATGAAAAGCTGACGAGTTGTAATTTGATGAAATTCGACCATTTAAAAGGTTATGACATATAAAATATACTGAACAAGGAAATTATAAAACACAAAATTTGCATATTTTTCATTTTTCTTAAGGGGTACACTAGACCAACGAAATTAAGGTGGACCAAAATGGAAGAGGTATAAAATGAAAGAGGAAATATCATTCTATGAAAACATAATGACTTTATGTGGACTGATCCTATGAACGGGTCAGGTTGGCGAATAAATCATTGCGTTGTACAGTTAATTTTTGACGAGATTTCAGTTTGCCGCGAATACGCATTTCTGATTGGTTAATTCCCTCTGAGTGGAGAGTTGAACGAACCTCGCGGAATGACAGTAAACGTGTACTCTACATAACAGTAATAGACTGTGTGTAGATGACAGTGTAGGACACTATGGTGTGTGTGTGTGTGCGCGCGCACAATGCATGTATACACGCTCAGGTTCAGGCAACTGCAGCTGCGACAAGATCTCCACGTAAACAACAAGAACACTCCACTCTGATCGACAGCTCAACTTTGGCTTGAACTTTGTTTGCACAACTAGATAGAGTAGCGATACAAATCAATAATAAAAGATCTAGCACTAAGTTTGCGCATATGAGTTCCTTGGGGTTCTCTATTTGGTATTAGAATAATTATTCCTTATTAATCCACTGTATACATCGCTGAGTAATTTATCTAATGATACCTTAGGAGCGCATGATCATTCATGTATCTCAAATTGCCACACTATGATTTTTACTCGACGAGACTTTCAATTTTCGTTGGTTTCTAAGCGAGGGACCAATTCAGTTCTTACTGTGCTATTATAACAAGTATATCTAAAACGTTGACCATCATTCATGTGTTGATTCAACCTATGAACGGGTCGGGTTGGCAATAAATAGAAAGCCTTGTTCTAATTTGTCTCAGGGTCGTTTGGAAAATATCGATATAATGCAGAGATGTGAATAATGGTATCATAAGCTCATTTTTTATAATGTAAGCATCAAAAGGTGTGATTTATTTCAAATATTCACAAACCATGTCAATTAGTCAAGGAGAGTAGATCTTCATGTCGTCAATAAGTGAATCTCGTAGACCATGCACTTTGTCTCTGAATTATCTCGCAAAATCTCGGGTGCTGAGAAGGACATGCGCAAAAACCTGCGCGTACGATAAATTTTTGATTTGAGCTCATTAACAGCAGCGTTGCGGTCTGACTGTACGGGGGCACGCAGAGCGAGTCGCCTTGTTTAAAGGCTAGGTTGGAGGGGGAGCATAAACGGCATTATTACCCGTATCGGGCATCTGAGCGGTGGTTCTACGAAATTGTATTCCACTCGTATTACGGGCGGGATTGTGCGCCAGTAAGGGGAAAAATGGGAAGAATTTTTCATATTCATATTTCATATTTGTGTGTTAAAAACGAGGGGACCGGGCACCTGAGCTCCCATTCAGGAAAATTTGCTGTTGATGACAGTTTCTCGCGGAGTGGTTTCCCGACGAAGGGCAAATTCCCATAGGTTAAAACGAAAAAACTAAAGGACTATCGCTGTTACTGTGTGAGCTGGCTCTTTCTACGCGCGCCGCATACCCGAGTTTCGCAACAGAGGGCAAATGTCCATAGGTTAACGCGTAAAAGCAGATAGCGATTCCTGCGCCTGTATGAGTTGGCTGCAAAGAGACAATAGGGAGCTTTAGATATGCTGCGCGGACGTTTGAGACGATGCTTGGGCTGTACGTTCTCCTCTTCCCTGCGTCGTGCTGAAAAGTAGCTTTAAATTACGCTGAGACGCAACGTATAAAAAATAAAATGACGTCCCCATATGATCGGTGCATGAAGTAGCACTCTACGTTGTGAACTGAAAGGACGTAAAAATAGCACAGAAATCGTAGTGAAAACTTTGATACGCGATTCTGCGCATGCTCAGATCATGTTTTTTTTTTTTTCCCTGAACTTCCCCGTCGTGAAAGTCTAAAGCTCCCTAATCTCTTTGGTTGCCTAAGACCCCGTTTACAGTGCGGGGCCGGGCTCGGCCGCGGCTCGGCCGCGGCCGAGCCCGGCCTCAATTGCGCGGCCGAGCCTCGCAATTTTGTCCGTTTACACTGCTGGGCTCGGCCGCGCTTTCGATTCAAACCTTTCATTATTTGGTCGTAGTGGCGCTCTGCTTGTAAACTAACGCAATTTGGTATTGTCTGGTCTTCAGACCCTTTGCCAACTGAATTCCGTGGCGACGAAGTCGCCGTTCGGGCAAAGGCCTTTGCCGAAGGAAAAAATCCTTTGCAAGACAAAACCATCTTAAACTATACTAGTTTTCGACGTTGAGGGGGTTAATATCCTGAACAGCGAAAGATACAGGCAGAGGGTTTGGAAGCCAGACTAAAACTGGCCGCGCAATTGGCCGCGCATTTGGCCCAGTTTGCGTTTACACCAAGAAAAGGCCGGGCTCGGCCGCGGCTCGGCCGCGGCCGAGACCACCTCCAGAGCGAGGCCAAATGCGAGGCCAATTTTGGCCTCGCATTTGGCCTTTTGCGCGTTTACACTGAAGCGGGGCTGGACTCGGCCGCGGCCGAGCCGCGGCCGAGCCTCGCACTGTAAACGGAGTCTATGTAACACTTGCGCCGCATACCAGGGGGGCATTTCATGAAGGAACTTGTCGGATAAAATGTCCGACAAGTCAATTATATCCGACAAGTTCAGAGAAATCAGCCAATCAGACTAAAGAATTTCTCAAAACTTGTCGGATATAATTGACTTGTCAGATATTTTATCCGACAAGTTCCTTCATGAAATGCCCCCCTGAGCTGTGTACAAGGATGTAGCGCGCTAGCGCGCTGTGTGGTATGTGTTGTAGAGTTAGAGTTGGCGCCGAGTGGGATACAGTGAATTGGAAAGTTGTAAAATGTTTACGTTGTAGTGATTTATATTACTACTCAAGATGCCTGAAATTGGTAATTATAATGATATGGACTGTCTACTTTCGGGTTAAACGACATTAATTTGCCCTCGCTAGGATTGTAGTCGAAGACGAGGGCAATACAGTTCTAGTTCAGGCGATAAATGTCCTATCCCCTCAAGGCCAGTCCATTGTTGTATGTTCATGTCATGAGACAAACATACTTGTGATTCTATTTCTATTTGCAAGAAAGCCATAGTGGAATCATTATATCAAGTCTGATATCAAGGCTCGGATCTATTGACTCTCTCGTCCATTTGATGCTTTTTGGTAGTTATACAAAGGTATTTTATTTATTCATTTATTTATTCATTTATTTATGTATTGTAATTATTACTGTTATTATGATTATGATTATTATTATGATTACTATCATTATCATTAATATTATTATTAATTTTTTTTTTTTTTTTTTTTGGGGGGGGGGGGGGAGGGGTAATTTCTAGTGTACTTCGTGCACTCATATGGCTCATATACACACGATGTGTACATTCAACTGAATTGGCAAACCAGAGCTTAATTCTGCCTGCGGCTTAACAATTCTGCCAAACACGACGTATTTCTCCAAACCTTATGAATGTATATGATATTGTTTGACATATTATAGGAAGTATTTAGACTGTCTCGTGAATAGGTGACTTTCATGGGCGTTGATACTAGTATTCATGTTTAGTTTATTGTCTGAACTAAACACTACGTTCGTGGTTAACGAAGTATTCGTGTTGTGGATCGCCTAGCTGTCGCGTATGCAGCGTAACCATGGTAACGTACTGTACATCGTATGCGCGTGTATTGTGTGCGTGCGTGTGTGTGTGTATGTGTGTGTGTATGAGAGTTTGTGTGCGCGGTTACGATGTGGCTCGTATGAATACTCGAAGGCGTGGAGAAATATTTTTTTGACTGTACGTACTAATTTGTTAACGTGTAAGAGTTAAATGTGGGTACAATTTATTTCCTAATTAATGTATTTCTGTCCTATTCTTTAATGTGCCAACACAATATCACGTTGACATTATGAACGAACAAAAACAAAAAGAAAGAGAGAAAGAAAGCTCGGTCCAAGGCCTATTAGAATGTCTGTTGTACCTGCAGTGATGTTCTCGCACGAATCTTGCACTGTTACGGACTGACAGCCGCCTTTGTCACAGAATTCAAGAGGTACCTCGCTGCTGTCAGTGCTGATAACCTCAGACGGACCATAAGCCGTGTTTGACGAGAAGGATGAGCCAGTAGAGTCCCAGTCACTCTCGGAAACATCCATGGGCGCCTCCGTTATTCCTGTTGACCGACAAGCGTTTTCTTCTGATTAGAATATAGCATGGATATGAACGTATACGGAATTATGGAGCTACCGAGCTTCGTAGCACCTCGTGGCGAATTGATGACAATGACTGACTCTCATTACATATATTGGGCATGTTGGGTGTTACAAAAAAAAATACCACGGAGGATTAAGAGTTGTAATTCCAACTGGCTGTAATTAGTCGATCAGTTTTCAGTTTTGATGATCGATGTTCGACGCCGCCATCTTGCTGAGCAATTTGAAGGCATGTTGGCTATATTTTGCTTGTTCATTTGTTAAATGAAATGAAATCTCACTTAATGATAAAGCATATAAAACAAAAGTCAATCCCGTCCAGATATTTGTGCAAAAATGTAAATCAGAGCTGTATCATGTGAAAGTTTTTAAATCTGTTCCATGCTGGAAAGCCGGTTTTAATCACTTTTCCACTTAATTCCCACAAATAAAACTGATAGAGAACAATCTTCATGTATAATTCTTTATTAATAGATATATCGGATTAGTGCCCGGGTATCCCCAGTCGAGTAATTTTCATTTCTATTTCATAATTTTTGGTCCAATTTCTATTTGCGCATTCGCGTCTTTATCGCCCATCTTTTATGAGAAGTGATGGCGAAAAGACATATTCCCTAGAGAGTGACTGGTGATTAGGCAAATAGACACGAGTCAATTGTTTCCTATCTGCACGGCAGATCCAGTTTGGCACATGCTTCAAACATTTTCGAGTGGCGGCATCGAACGTCTATAGCAAAGGATATAAGACGGTTGTGACTCCATTCTCTTGAACCTCCTTGAAAAAATATTTCCAATTTTCACATTTCACATTTATTCAGCTATTATTTATATCAATGGCAGTGTTATCTGACTTTGTAGTTTTCGAGCTATCACCGATCAAAAGTGGGATTTTTTTTTTGGTAACATCTAGTATTAACAAGCTTTAGATCAGCGACACGAACGCTAAGCCGGCGCTATCAGGCCAAAATGGTGTTCTACACATGTTCGAGACAGTCGCTTCCATTGTCCGGCTCAGGAGGATGCCCGTCGTGAACATTAGCGTCGTATCGCAAACCTTAGCTTGCTGATGGCAATATAGTAAGGAAAGAAGAACTGTTAGCTCCATGCTCCACTTTTTTTCTTAATATTAATATGTGACTGCTTGCAGTGACTATTTGACTTAATCATTCACAATATTATAATGGTAATGCGTCAAGCAGGCAAAGAGAGGATCTGTTATACTAGTATGCCCTGTAAATTTCTTTTGTTCACACCTGCATCGGGCTCGATGGTTTCTTGGATTTCATCAACTTTTTTTTTCTTTCTTGGACGGGCAAGAATACATGATCCTTATTTGAGGAAATCGTGTATTTTGGCTATGGAGCCCAGCGACCGAGCCGGTGGAGGGTGAAGGAGATTTTGCATTTGTAAAAATTGAAAAACAAATATTGGCACACTTTGGGGAAATGTTTTGACATTTTCAATAAAGAAAGAAAAGAGAAATGTTGAAGAAAATGTGAATGGCTAAGTTTAATCATCGAATCTCTCACCTCTGTTGAATAATTGCTGCATTAATTTCTCATCTACTGATCGAAGTCTAAAGAAGGGAGATTAAAATTTTTGTGGGGAAATTGCAAAGTGAAAATTAAAAGTGCTTGGGCTACTACATACAACCATTATCATTATAATGGTAATTCTCCGATGGTCAGTAGATAATATGATGGGAATCCACATTTGGCAAGTTCTCTTTATCATTTAGAAGAAAGGAGCAGTCCTCCCTCCCGATTATTTAATGGCTTATATGACACATACATAACATGCGCACCGGCTATATATTGGAGAACAGAGATAAAGGTAAAAAAAAAGATGGCGTAGGATTACAGCATGGAGAGAGAAAGGAGAGAGTGTGTGGGGATTTGGCGTATGCGTGCGTGCATGAGGGATAGAGAGGGTGAGAAGAACTTGCCCGAGTGACAAACATCCGGGCTAGAGGCCACATCTACCCCAGTCCGTGAGAGGCACGCTACAGCCTTCAGTCGACATAGACTTGGATAGAACTGCGCGTTCGTACCGCAGACCGGAGGTTCTCCACTTTCGGGTTCCGGACAATCGAAGGGGCTGATGCATCCGCAGCTCGCACCTCCCGCGCTGTTCACAACGCACCTCTGCCACACCTCACACTCTATTTCGTCACAAGGACTGGAGGGAGGCGGGATCTCTACGTTTCCAAAGCAACCAAGAGTGTGTTGTTCAAGTTATTTTTTTTTCATTTTCTTGTTCCACATAACATTATACGGAAAAATGATCTTGTGTTCACACAATTTGTCAACTTTGAACATTTGAGATGATTATAAATTAAAAAGCATATTTTACATAGTTACAAAGCAACCTTCTTACATGTTACAATATACCCGTGCTCTAAGGAAAAAATAGAAGTTGAGGAGTCAACTAAAAACAGAGTTTGTACATTGTGGACAACTCATACAACCACTCAAACACTTACGAAAGAAATATAAAGTGAAGTCATTCTGAACAAAACAAAGATCACTGGGCAAACAGAACAGAAAGAAAAAAAAAACCCATAAAAAACGCAAGTACGAAATCAAAAGAACATTAGATGACTGCAAAATCTATAATGGTTGCAAGGAAGAGGAATGAAAATGTAAATTAAGTTTGTTGATAAGACCAATATTACGTTATGAACGTAAAATTGTTTGACAGACATTAAGCATAATTATATGGTCTCCAAGACAATTTGTTATCAACAGTAACATCCAGAAATTTGATTTCAAAATTACGTCTGTTGGCTAAACTTGCTATAAAGCATCTATAACTGGGTTTTCTGAACATTTTAAGACAATTTGCTTTTATCCATTAAGTTAATGTTTTGCCATTTTTAGAATTCATGGCATGTACAAGAGCAATTGTATTTTGGTGTGAAAAGAGATTATGATTTTTGAATCATCTGCAAATAGAATGGATGAAAGGATATTTGGAGATGTGCAGAAATCATTTATGTAGACAATCAAAAATATTAGCCCAAACACACTTACTCTGTGGAACCCCGCAAGTGATATCTTCCGGGCTTAATTGATCCGTTCAAAGAAACGTATTGTATTCTATATCGAAGGTAATTTCTGAACCACTCCAAGGCCCTACCTAGTATGCTACAATGAGATAGTTTGTGAAATTAGATTTCATGACTGATATTTTTAACGGGTACGAATTTATCAACAAATTCCAAGAAAGCGTGAATATGTTTATGTCGAAGTCCAAATTGAAAATCAGTAAAAACATCATGGAAGATTAAGAAGCCTAAACATTCATATTAATATCAAATTCTCAAGGACTTTGATAAGGACGAAAGTAAAGAAATTGGTCTGTAATTACTTATGTCAAGATTGTCGCTTTTTAAACAGAGGAATAACCTCGGTAATTTTCAGCTGGTCAGAAAAAACACCACTTCGTATTGAGCTTTCATATAAATGTGATAGAGGATCAGCAACAGAAGAGATTGTTCCCTTGAAAATAAAGTTACTTATATCATCAAACTCTGCACTTTGTTTATCATTCATAACAGTTACAATTATGTTACTTAATATCTATAAGCACAGAAGCGAAAAAAAAAAAGACAGCATGAACATTTGGTTGGTATAAAAACTTTGAAAAATGTTTATCAGATTGCTGATTTTTTTCTCCACAAAGTTTTCAGTAATTTTTGAAAAACATGAATGAAATATATCAACTACATCAATGAAACTTTCAGTTCCCTTGTCAAAACAAGAACAGCGAGTCCACGGATGAACCAAAGTAGAAAGTGGTATCATTTATCTATCAGGACGAAAACTCTCTAGTCCGAAATGAGGCCTAACGAATTGTAAACGTTTAGAAAAGGTCACTTTTTATAGGTCCTTACCGTGGCAAGTGGGCGGCTCATGTGACCACTGTCCGTCCGATCCACAGGTGAGCAGATCATGTCCTCTTCTCACGTAACCATAATCGCAGCCGAATAGCGCCTGGTCACCTACGTCCACGCCTTCAGAGAACATGTTGCCATTTGTCGGCGTAGACAGCTCTCTACACTTGACCCCTAACAACGAGGAAGCAAAATAAAAATAACGTTCAAGTTACATTTGTATGTAAAACATTATCTAGATACGCAGAAGACTTATGAACAACATAACTATTATGTCTGGGAGCAATAACAACCAAACATATTCCTAGTTCCGTCTCTTTCATTTTTTGATAATGGCTGCAGCCGGACGGATGCATTTCCATTAGGTGGTAATAATTTAAATGGTTGTAACGGTCGTTTGCCACCGGCTGCCTGCAATCGCGCACTTGTACGCATATATACACGGGTAATCAACTGAAGTAATCATCTTTTAGGTCCTAGACTACATCTCAACTGTAGATTCAAAACCTGATTTCTGTCGCCTACACACACAACACTGTAAGCGGGAAATTATGCTAACAAGATGTCTCCACGCACGGCGCTGCCACCCCCATTGTAACGTGTCGACAAGCCAAGCGCCACACACGCATTCACCTTCGCGAGCGTCCGCTCTGTGCGTTCCTCGGATTTTCTGCGTGAAGTGGGGCAAAAGTGTTTAATATGGCCAACAACCCCATGTGGGACCCATATGGGCATACTGAGTAAAATGTGGGTAAGCCAGGTTGGAGTTTGGCAAGGGCTACCTGTGGGGCCCTTCAAGGGCCTTCAAGGGGTCCTTGTGGTTTAGCGGTTCTTATAACGTTTAAAAACGTTTTATGAACGTCCAAAACTTTTCAGAAAAAAGTCCAAAGAAGTAACTGGAACGTTTGAGATGAAAGTTCAAGTTCAAATCAATTTTCATTTCCATCAAATAAACAGAGAAAATTATATACAATTCATAAGCAGAACATAATGATTGCAAAAACTTAAATTAACGACATGCATGTTACAATGAGTAACAACAATTAAGAAAACATAAGTTTGCTTGTTCTTTTTCAAATATGATACTTTATACATACGTATAGTACAAATTAAATAAGGATGGGAATGAAAAATGGAACGTTCCACTGAAAAGCAAAGCTTGTACGATATGTGACTCTCAGAAAGTACATAGAACGAATACTGAATTAATGAAACTACAAACAGATACAAAATGAAATCAAACTAACCAATGTCAACTGACATGAAATCAAATTAGGAAAGAAATAATGAGGGGAAAATGAAATTACAACACGTACCATCGTGCACACACGCAAACTGGATTCCATGATGTAAGAGTAATCATACAAAATTAAACCTGGATTGAATATATTGCAAAGAATTGTGTAAATTATACCTGTAAGAACGTTCTTCAAACGTTCAGAGTGTGTTGATATACATGTATGTTTGTAAAGTCTTTGCGATGATAAGTCTTGAGCAAAGACTAACCTGCCAGCTGTAGCTGGATGTAACATGATATGCCCCATGTGCAAAGGACATACTGGAAGAACCAGTTGAATAAAGGCACTCACACAGTTCACATCAGCTCAACAATGTCTCCTCATTACTAAGAATCCTCCTTTCCAATTAAAGGCATATAAATGCCAAGACATGGTGTCAGAGTGGTTCAACTGTCCAAGTCATGGTGTCAGTCAACTGTCTACATCATTCTGAAGTACAGAAGGGACTAGGACAAGGAATAATCCACGCAAGAAACAGGCTAGACCGTTTCATTTGAAAGAGTGGAGGATGCATGGAGCTATGTGTACATTAATAGCATGCAGTACAGTAGCCAAGCAGCAGTGTGTTGAGATGCACTAACCCAGCGTGTGTGTGTGTGTGTTTGTGTGTGTGTATGACATACCTGAATGTGCATGACTGTATTGTGTGTCCAATGACCTGCATCAGCACTGTGGTAGCTAGGAACAGAGAGTTCTAGAGGCCAAATGACCAGACTGCACAGTGCATGAGGTATTGGGAACACTACAGCCAGTGACGTGGCCTTGATAAAGTGTAGACTAGGCTTGGCCTTATAAATATGAGTTAATGTTTGAGCTTCTTGTGAGTTATGTGCCAGCTGGTCAAGCTCTTGGGCTAGTGCCTTAAACTGCCGGTGAACAGAGCGATAAGGATTAGGCCTAGATTAGCCACATATCTATGATGCAACATACTAACCTCGTGAAAGTGTTAGATGATTGAGCATAAGTTTACTTGTTGAAAAGATACAGTTTTCTGCTAATTGTTAACACTGTTCATGTGAGTGAATGCTCAGAGAGTGAACATGGCAAACTTAACCCAACCAGCACCACTAGATTTGAGGGGTAATTTGTCTGAGAATTGGAAGAGATTCAAGCAAAGATTCACTCTGTATAATGTTGCTTCTGGAATGTCAAGGAAAGATGATAAAGCACAAACATCAATGTTGTTGCATATGATAGGTGATGCTGCCCTTGATATATACAACACATTCACATTTGCTGAGGGTGATGAGATGAAGTTGGAGAAAGTGCTTGAACAGTTTGAGAAATATTGCACTCCCAAGAAGAATGTCACGTATGAGAGGCATAAATTCTTTACCAGATCTCAGGGTGTGAGTGAGAACATTGATCAGTATGTCACAGAATTGAGAAATCGTGCACAATCGTGTGAATTCGGAGAGTTGACTGATGGTCTGATCAGAGATCAGATAATTTGTGGAATCACAGATGGTGGTTTGCGTGAGCGTTTGCTCAGAGAGGATGATTTGACACTTCAAAAGGCATTGCAAATTTGTCGTGCTGCTGAAATTTCCAGAGCTCAGGCACAAGAGCTTGGTTCAAAGGCAGATGTGTCAGTCCCTGTTGATGCTTTGAACAAAAAGAAAAAGGCAGTCAATCCCGGTAAAAGATCAGAACCTCCAAGGTGGAAGTAAAAAAGTCAAAGTCAAAGTCAAGGTCAGAATTCCCAGGATTGTGGCAGGTGTGGCAATCGACATGCCATGAATTCATGCCCTGCACAAGGAAAGGTGTGTAAAAATGTAGAAAAATGAATCACTTCGCAAAGTGTTGCAAAAGTCGTGTTCAGGTAAATGAACTACAGAGTAATTCCAAGGATGAGAGTTTTCTTGTTGATGTCGTCAAGTCACAGGATTCATGTGACGAATGGAAAGTGAATCTCATGGTGAATGAACGTCAAGTGCTGTTCAAATTAGATACAGGCGCGCAAACGAATCTACTACCAGAGAGTGTGTATCAGACGTTGAAACCAAAACCAAAGATCTAAACCGCGCTGTAAAGCGAGAGCATTTTCAGCTACCGTCGAGAGCTGAAATAACCGCGCAGTTTGCCGGAGCGAAGTACTTCAGTAAACTAGATGCATCCAGTGGATTCTGGCAGATTCAGCTGGATGATGAAAGCTCAAGGTTGTGCACCTTCATCACGCCTTTCGGAAGGTACCGATTCCTGAGACTTCCGTTCGGAATATGCAGTGCTCCAGAGGTGTATCACAAGATAGTGCACCAGCTCTTTGCACATATTCCAGGAGTGAACACAATGATGGACGATATCATTGTATAGGGAACTACAAAGGAAGAGCATGACCTCAGGCTGAAAGAAGTTCTAGAGACAGCGAGAAAGAACAACTTGAAACTCAACCGAGAAAAATGTGAGTTCCGTGTCAACAAGCTGACATTCATCGGAGATGTCATCAGTGATCAAGGAGTTCAGCCTGACCCCAAGAAAGTGGCAGCCATACAGAACATGGAAAGACCACAGTGCAAGCAGGATGTCCAGAGATTCCTCGGCATGATCAACTACCAAGGAAAGTTCATCGCTGACTTGTCAACCAAATCAGAGCCCCTCAGGAGCCTTTTAGAGAAAAGGAATGAGTGGGTGTGGACCGATGCACAGGAACATGCATGGCAAGAGCTGAAAAAAGCCTTGACAACAGAGCCAGTGCTGCATTTCTACGACTGTGCAAAACCAACCAAGCTGTCAGCTGATGCATCAAAGAATGGGCTCGGAGCAGTGTTGCTTCAGAAGCATGACCAAGATTGGGTCCCCATAGCGTATGCATCTAGAGCCATGACTGATGCAGAGACAAGATACGCGCAGATCGAGAAAGAACTGCTAGCTATCACGTACTCATGTGAAAGATTTCACCAGTACATATATGGACGACAGGTTGAGGTAGAGACGGATCACAAGCCGCTAATACCCCTGTTCGTCAAGCCCCTGTGTGACTGTCCCCTTCGCATCCAGCGACTCCTCATCAGAGTTCAAAGGTATTACTTGAAAGTGTCATACACACCAGGGAAGTACATGTACACAGCGGATACCCTCTCCAGAGCAGTTGACCCAGAGTCAAAACCAGATGTCATGAGAGAGGAAGACATCAAAGTCTATGTAGATGCTGTCGTGATGAACATGCCAGTCACGTCAAACAAACGAAGCCAGTTTGTAGATGAGACAAAGAAAGACACAGCACTACAAGAACTCTTAGCTGTCATCAGAGATGGATGGCCAGAGACAAAACAACAGTGTCCAGTCTCAGTCAGAGAATACTGGAACATCAGAAGTGAACTATCAGAGGCACAAGGCATCATCTTCAAAGGAAGTAAGATTGTTGTACCAGCTACAATGAGACGTGAGATGCTGCAAAAGGTCCACGAAGGGCACTTGGGAATTGAAAAGTGCAAGAAACGTGCAAGAGATGTCCTGTACTGGCCCCGGATCAACCGCGATGTAGCAGAAATGGTGCAAAATTGCAATGCTTGCCTCATGTACCAGCCAAAACAGCAGAAAGAGAGCCTTCAACCTTACATGGTACCTGATAAACCATGGCAAAAGGTGGCCGCAGATCTGCTTACGCTGGACAACAAGGAGTACCTTGTGATTGTGGATTATTTTTCACAGTACATAGAACTGTGTTCACTGTCGACCACAACAAGTAGAGCAGTGATCAACAGTATGAAAGCTGTATTCGCCCGCCACGGAACTCCGTGTAAACTCATCACAGACAATGGACCACAGTTCTCAAGTCGTGAGTTCCAACAATTCACAGCAGAATGGGACTTTCGCCATACGACCACAAGTCCATATCACCCGCAGTCGAACGGACAAGCAGAGAATGCCGTCAAGATTGTCAAAAACCTGATGCGGAAGTCCAAGCACAGCGGACAAGAAGTCCTTCGAACTCTACAGGTCTACAGGAGCTCACCACTAGAATGTGGAAAATCGCCGGCAGAACTGCTCAACAGGCGAATCAGAAGAAATCTGCCTATGGCCGAAAAACTACTTGACCCCCAGCACATCAATGCTCGCTCGGTGAAGGAAAGGAAAGAAGGGCAGAAACAGAAGCAAAAGGAGCATTTCGACAAACATGCTCGTGACTTACCCCACCTGAAAGTAGGAGATCATGTCAAACTCCAAGACATGAATACCGGCAGATGGTCACAAGGTGGTGTCATCAAGAAAACACTACCACATCGGTCGTACCTGGTCCAGATAGAGACTGGCGAGATTCGTCGCAGAAATAGGCGTCATCTTCGACCTGATCCTAGACGAGGCCAAGACGAGCGACAACCAGCGCAGAGGTACGATGACGACGACGACAACGCCAACGCCCCGATGGTAGACGAGACTACACGAAACGCGACGTGTGTGAAATCTACCCGAAGTGGACGCATTGTGAAGCCTCCCATCCGCTTAGATTTGTAAATAGTGAAACTAGAGATGAAGAACTTTTCGCGAATTAGTAAGACCGCTCGAGAAGAACTTTTCGCGAATTTGTTAGAGTTAATACTGTAGTTGAAACATGATGGACTCTAATGATAATGTAAAGACAGGATTTAGTTAAAATACGCGAATGATTAAATACGTACACCAAAGAAGCAGTGAAACCCGGTTGTCGCATATGAACTCTAATCATTGAACTCAAAGAACTCAGTTTTGAAAATACAGCAAAGATTTTTGGATGTTTGAAACGCACATGCATGAAAGTCAAAAGAGTTAAAGTAAACTCTGAGAGGTTGTCATGAATGTGTATGTAAATAGTCGATAACAATGTTATCTCCTTTTAAAGAAAGGGAGATGTGTTGATATACATGTATGTTTGTAAAGTCTTTGCAATGATAAGTCTTGAGCAAAGACTAACCTGCCAGCTGTAGCTGGATGTAACATGATATGCCCCATGTGCAAAGGACACACTGGAAGAACCAGTTGAATAAAGGCAGTCACACAGTTCACATCAGCTCAACAATGTCTCCTCATTACTAAGAATCCTCCTTTCCAATTAAAGGCATATAAATGCCAAGACACAGAGAACGTCTGATTGTTAGGTGGCTTGTTGCCCTCATTCTTTACACGTGAACTTCTGTTACGGTTTTGGTCCACTTCTGGCTTGGTACAGTTCAGTATGGTACGCTTTAGGAGCGTTCAAGCGCTCCTGTGGTACGGTTCGGTGCGTTTTAGGAGAGCGCGCGAATGCACCCTTGGTGTACGCGATCAATCGGAGGGTGCGCTCCTAAAGCGTACCGTACTGCACCGTACCCATGCTAGAGGAGCGCTCAAACGCTCATACTGCCGCCAACCAAAAGTAGTCCACTTCCCGATGTACTCCAAGAGCGTACCATAACCGTACCAGAAGTTGGCATACGAAGAATGCGCATATAAAACACGCACATGCGCAAGACGAATGACCTGGTTGCTACAAATATTGTGACCCCCTCTGAAAACAGGGAGCTTTATATTTTCGTGATTCGAGAGTTCAAAGGAAAAGAAAAACCCAACTGTTCTACGCATGCGCAAAATCGCTTATCAAAATCGATCTCACGACGGATCTTCAATTTTTGCGTCCGCCAAATTTACGACCACGGAACTCTACTATGGAACGGACGAAACGCGCAGTGCCTTGTAGATTGCGTTCGCCATTTTGAGATTTCCAAGAAGCGAGCTGTTTATGTGGTATAGATCAAAGTATAGAAGTGCACTTCTATAAGATATAAGTTATGCATAGTATACACACAGAAATACACGTACAGTGCACTATGGTGGGAATTGGAGTCTCAAAATGGCGCCGGTGCATTCAACACTTGTGCAACGTGCTCAATAGCCTTTCAATCTGTACTTCGCGCAGCGTCCCTTTCAGATTAGAATGCA
This sequence comes from Diadema setosum, assembly GCF_964275005.1. Classification (NCBI taxonomy): domain Eukaryota; kingdom Metazoa; phylum Echinodermata; class Echinoidea; order Diadematoida; family Diadematidae; genus Diadema; species Diadema setosum. The sequence continues at coordinate 26,112,710 of NC_092701.1, read as the reverse complement.
GTGTTCACGAAGAAGAGAGGTACTTAATGCACTGGTCATAATTATGGGGAAGCTAATTTCCTTTGTGTACGCTGCGTCTCCGGGTTATATAGAACTGCTTTGCAACACGACGCGGGGAGTATATTAAAGGAGAACGATCAACGCAATCGTTTGTTTTGTTGTTGTTGTTTTTTTTTTTTTGTATTTCTGGATTTTATTGATCAGATCGAAAAACATCTGCTTTTTCACAGGTCATATGACAAATACATTTTTGACATCACAAAACAAAAGTAAAACTACCAGGCGTCTGATCATTTTTGGATTATAGTCTCTAACACATGTTAACACCAATAATTCTAGAATCGTATACACAGAAAACGAGGGAAATGAAAAAAAAAGAAGAAAAAATAGCCTTCAATGGAAACACTAAATATTACCAAAGACCAGACAAAACAAACCAAAGGCGCAAGAACACACACTACAATCTTGAAAAAAAAAATAGAAAAACCAAAACAAAGGTACTATTCACCTAGCTCATTTATGCACTCTCCGTAACTTCCTTTCTACGATAACATAATTATACACCCAGCCCTGGGCTGAAGATGCGAAGTCTCCTGTCCCTTCTCCCGGCATGGGGGGGGGGGGTATTCGACGCTGCAATATTTGAGGTGATAATGCAGGACAGAACAATTGTTTCATAAACAGAAACTACAGTGAACGCCATGACAAGAGCGAGAGAGAGAGAGAGAGGGAGGGAGGGAATTAGAAAAAGGAGTATAAACCGCGGTGAGGAAGAAAGGTCCATCAGAGCAAGGGAAAGGAAGAAGAAAGTGGGAAGGGCATTTGACTTTCTATAAAGATATAATTTGTCCTATTTTCCTCCACTTTGCCCCATGCAGATCAAATTTATTTTTGATTTTAGCTATTTCTTCTTCAATCAAACTATATTTTTTTTTTACATATTGCACAAAATGTTGCCTTTGAGGACATAAACTTTGATACTTACAACTTAAAATAAATTGTTTACCTAATAATATTATGAAATTGTATGAAAAAACAAAATCGTTCCTCGGATGTATAACACCATATAACACCTTTTGACATGAAAACAATTGCAAGGGGTCAATTTTCCTTTTTTCCTCTTTAAACAATGATTCCCAGAATACTGACACCTTCCGGCAATCAAAAAACAGATGTTCTATTGTCTCCGGTTCACTTTTACAAAAGGAACATCTTGAGTCATCTTTTCTCCCTATTCGAACAAGCCACGAATTGACGGGGATCAAATTATTCAGTATCTTATATTGCGTTATTCTTAATTTTGTATCAATTGTCAAACTGGCAGGTAATTTGAAAAGAGATTGAACATCTTCAAATTCAATGTCATACATAACATCAAAACGATCAAAAACACTAGATTTTCCAGGGTTATTCAAACGCAGATATATATCATATAAATGCTTTGTTGTTACGTTATGTAATTCCAACCATCTACCCTTAATCCAAATTAAAGGAATAATACTCAGGGGCTTAATAAAGGGGTGATAATTTTGACGAAGAAAAAAAAAAGCTTCCATTCACTTGGCATCTTCTTGAAGCAATCAAGAAGAGTGAAATACTGAGTAAACTGTAAACCTTTACCCTTACAATCCTTCCAACGCAGAGGTCGGCCGTATTCATCTAACATATCAGTTACCTTCAAAAAACCTTTCTCTACTATTACTGTGTATTAAACATAGACTTCCCGTGAAACAAAATGTATTTATTATTCCAGAGTATTTGATTGGATATGCTTAATTCTCTGTTCTGAAAGAGGGACCACGTTTCTGATACCTCTAAAAACCACCGTGAAACATTCATCTTTAACTTTGAAACATCAAAGTTACAGAAGAACAAAAATTCTCCTCCTACAGATGCTAACAAATTCAAACAAATGGATTTCCACCCTTTTGAACATGACCCAAACTTCTGCACCCATTTTATTTTTTGAGCTTGCATCATTGACTTTAAACAGCACATTTTCAAACCTCCCTCCTCATAATCTTTTACTAAAACATCGCACCTTATTCTATCTGGGCCTCTCCAAATAAATTCATAAATAACTTTATTCACGTCATGTATAAAAGAATCTGGCACTGAAACTATACTTGCGATATATAGCAACTGAGATAAAGCATAAGTCTTAACAATCTGAATTTTCCCGTAGAGGGATAAATCTCTAAATCTCCACCTATGCAGTTGTGATTTAATATTCATCAAAATTCGTTGTAATTGTGCCTTCCGGTCGTGAAAAGAATACGAAATATCTATTCCTAAAACAGTGAGAGCAGATACAAATTCTACATTCCTAAATTGTTGCACGTCCGTCTTAGGTGCAGTAGTAAACACCGATGGACCAATTCGCATCACTTTTGTCTTATCATAATTAATTGATAAAGACGAACAGATAGCAAAATCATCTAAAATCTTTGCAAGATTAAGAAAACATTGATAATTTGTTAAAAAAACTGTGATATCATCAGCATACATAGAAAGTTTTATTTCCTCCTGTACACTTAACTTTATTCCCATAATTTCTGGGCTAAATCTAATATGAAGTGCAAGTGTCTCTATGGCTAAAATGAACATATAAGGTGACAAAGGATCACCTCGGCGGACGCTCCTCCCAATCCTAAAATACCCAGTTGACCTATTATTATTCAAAACACAACTTTCTATATCATTATAAAACACACGCACAAATCTACAAAATTGTTCTCCAAATTTAAAGAATCTTAAAACTTCAAATAAATATTGATGATTGAGGGAATCAAAACCTTTTTTAAAATCAAGGCTAACAATAAAACCACAAACCTTTTTCTAATCTAGAATAAAAGAGTGTCTCTGAAACGGTGCGAACCGCTTCACCTATATACCTATCTTTGATGAAGGCTACCTGGTCCGAATGAATGATATTAGGTAAAACCTTCTTTAATCTCATCGCTAACACCTTCGAACATAATATCTTGTAATCAACGTTTAATAAAGTAATCGGACGGTAATTCTCAGTAGATAATTTATCTTTGCCTTTCTTAGCTATCAACGTTATCATTCCTTGTCGTTGCGACGAGCATAATTTACCAGACATAAAACTGTAATTCATAATTCCTACGAAAAAAGCCCCAAGTTTATCCCCAAATTTAATACAAAATTCTACCGTCAGACCATCATTTCCGGGGGATTTATTTTTAGCCATTCTTTTCAGAGCCGCAGTGAATTCTCTCAAAGTCAGATCTGCATCACTCGTTCTGCTGATGACAGTGATGGACTATCATCAGACTTTAAAAAGGGACAGTCTGTGAAAGTGTTCCTTTCGGGCTCCTTATATAACTCAGAGTAATAATATCTAATATATTTACTAATAGCATCACTATCATCCAAAATATCTTCTCCTTTCTTCAACACGTTAATACATGCATGCATCTTATTCACCTTTTCCAGATTAAGAAAATAACTACTATTTTTTTTCTCCATATTCAACCCAATTTGCTCTAGACCTCATTATAATACCATGTGTAATGTGATCCAAATGCGCCTCATAATCACATTTGACTTTTTCATATTCTGAAGGAATTGATCTCCTTGCTCTTCTATCAACTTCTGTAAATTACATAATCGTCTCTCTAACACCTGTCTCTCCTCCCTCATCTTCTTTGCTTTTTCAATACTATATTTGCGAGAAAAACAACGAATTTTATACTTCACAAAGTCCCATCGTACTCTCAAATCTTCAGACTCTAATGTTTCATTAATCCAAACATCTATACTTCGGGACATCTCAGTACAGAATTGCTCATCATCACAAAGACTATTATTAAACTTCCAATTTGTGACCTTAAAATATTTCCTTGTTTTATTCTCAATCTTTAGAATGATTGCAGAGTGATCAGTGCCAACCCCAGGAATAATATCAGTTTCCTTAACATAACTTTGAAGAACATCCGAAATCATCCCAATATCTAATCTGCTTTGTATCAAAGGGTGGGACTGTCTCCATGTGTACCTTCTAACAAGGGGGTTTCTTAATCTCCAAATATCTGCTAAATCAAAATCATGTTGTATTTTGAACGCAATCGTTTTGCTCATGAGTTACGCTTTCTAAACAGAGTGCTCGAACGCTGGCTCAGTATCAACGATATGCATTAGATCAGTTCGCTTTGGTTTGCCTTTGAGCGCTCGAACGCGGCTGGACTTTGCATAACATTCCATAGACTTGGCCGGAATTCAGTCAGGTAGTTTTTGTAGTCCATGGATGACACGTGAAAGATAAGCCTATCGCGCGATTGCTGTAGTAAATGGACTAGATCTAAAACATGGGTTTGATTTAAACTACCTCTGTGAATCCATGGTGTTAATCTGGGCCAATATGTGTATTCAGTCACTTTGAAGTCTGGGCTTCATGCAATAACTTGCACGGCTGCCCGGAGGTTATCGTTAAAGAGCATCATATTCGAGTCATAAACAGAAAAAGAAGAGAGGAAGAAGAAGAAGAACTAGACCAGGAATTTGTCAAGACTGACAAATTAGGTGATCCGATTTTTTTTAAATCAATGATTCGAGTTTTCACCTGAGATTAGGGACATTGGTCGTGTGATGTTTGGATTCTCATTTTGAAAAGGGAGTTAGACCTGCCATCTTGGGTACCGAATTCCGTATACACTATCAAAGATGCAGAATGGAGTATATTTGACCTTTGACCCCACTTTGCACCCCCAAGATGGCATCTGAGCAAAAAGTGGTTATTTTGTGAAATGATTCTTGTAACATGGTCTTTGCGTGTGAAGAATATGGGAAAGATAAGACATGTATTTACCAAGATACAGGATGAAACATTTATGACCTTTGACGCTAATTTACATACCCAAGATGGTGTCTGATCAAGTAGTTGTTATTTTATGAAATAATGTACGTAACATTAACTAAACATGTGCAAAATATGGGGTTGATAGGGGCTATTTTTCTTGAGTTATTGCAAAGAACATTGGAAAAATAAAGAAATATGAAAATACATCGAAGATAATCTTTAATTTCAACCACGTTTTTGGACGTGATCCCGACACCATATGAACAACAAAGGGAACACGTACGATAGCGCAAAGTCTCAGCTACAACATATTCAAATCTGGGAGAAGTTCACCGAAGGGTAAGTGAGCTAGTGCTCGATAGAGACAATCATGTCAATTTTCACATCTAGAAAAATTCCCTCCCATAGAGATAACACGTCATAACGAAGATAAAGAAAGAAGTACATATGACCTTTGACCCCGATCTGCACAGACAAGATGGCATCAGAGCAAAAAGTGGTTATTTTGTGAAATGATCCTTGTAACACGGTCTTTACGTGTGCAAAATATGGGGAAGATAGAACATGTATTCACCAAGATACAGGATGAAACATTTATGACCTTTGACCCTAATTTACATACCCAAGATGGCGTCTGATGAAGTAGTTGTTATTTTATGAAATAATGTACGTGACATGAACTAAACATGTGCAAAATATGGTGGTGATAGAGTATCTTTTTCTTGAGTTATTGCAAAGAAAGTTGGAAAAAGAAAGAAATATGAAAATACATCGAAGACAGGCTTTGATTTCAACCAAGTTTTTGGACGTGATCCCGATACCGTATGAAAAAATGAAGGGCACACTCATGATAGCCCAAAGTCTCAGCTACAACATATTAAAATCTTAGAGAAATTCACCGAAGCATAAGTGAGCTAATGCTCGAAAAAGATAGTCATGTCAATTTTCATTTCCAGAAAAACTGCACTCCCATTAAGATAACACGCAAACTGGTCAAATTTGACAAGATTACTTTCAATCCAATATTACGAGGTGATGCCGTCATCTAATCAAAATGTTGTTATTACATTAATGAAAGAGCATTTAGTAAGCTACAACATACTGAAATCTGAATGAAAATTGGCAAAGGATAAGTGAGATACGCTCGAGTGAACTTGTAATTTGATGACGTCATTTTGAAAATTTACTCTTTTTATTTTATTAAGAAATTTGATATCTTTTAATCATCTTTCCAGCATCGCCAACCCATGAAATGACATGTACAACTCATCAGCTTTCAGAATATGTAAAGAAAATCGGATTTAAAATTGGCGGTTTTTTGGCATTGTTGCACTGTATATCGCCATTGACGCGCGCGCGGAGTTTCAACTTTGACGGGCCCGTATGACGTCATATTGAGTCGGATTGACTTGAAACTTGGTAGACATATTCCCTGACATTTCAGGCAGGCGATAAGTGTGAAAAAAACGGGAAATTTCTATTGCATATGAGCTGTGCGTGCGTATATGCGCGCGCGCGTACGCGTCCGTAAATTTTTTTCAATTTTTCAAAAAATGCTCTAAATGGGTCTGAAACGTGTGCAAAAAAAATTGAGCTCGATCTGAGCATACAAATATTTCAACGCGCGCGTACGCGCACGTTTTAAGGTATAGATGAATTTTGAGAATATGAGTAGAATGCGCTTGACTTGAAATATATGTGACATAAATTTCATTGAAAAATTCCATTCCATTAATGAGATATGATTGAGAATGTGTTTTCATATAATGACGTCATTGTGACGTCACGGTCGACTGATCACTTTGATTTTAGTTCGATTGCCGTCTTTGGGAGACGATACATATATGGTATAAGTTTGAAATTGATAGGAAGAGGACTTTCTGAGCTAATCGATGCACAACTTTTGGGGAGAAATAAGAAAAAGAAGAAGAAGAAGAAGAAAGAATCCGTACAAAAACAGAAGGTGATCCGAGAGGATACTCGGATCACCTAATTATGATTCAGGTAACAAACCGACAAATAAACCCGCAACCATTTTCTTAATTTTTTCTCTTTGTTCTGTCGTGTATCAATATATGTACCATCAACAACTAGAAATGTCACTGCGCGACTGGTATTGCCTCCGCCATAACGCATGGTTTTCTAATAGGTCTATAAAAAAAAAAAAAAAAACATAATGCCTCCTCCCGAATAAAAACGAAAACAAAAACCGGAACATGAAGCCATCTGTTGCGACACGGATTGTCGCTCCTACACGGATTGTCGCCCCCGGCTCGGGGCGACAATCCTTGACGGGAGTTGGCGTCACGGATTGTCGCCCCCGTCACGGATTGCCGTCTGGCGACAATCCATGACGATGGCTGGCGGCAAGGATTGTCGCCCGCCCTCGAAGCACATTTTGCTGGGTAGTATCGTTCTGGACATAGTCATTGAAATACATATTGTACTAACAAATAACTTACATGGCTACATCCATGCAAACACGCCATGTAAAAAGTCATGGTGAGGTTTCAAGGAAGTGTGTATGTGCGCGCGCACATGATAATTTAGTGTCCGTTTGTGTGTGTGTGTGTGTGTGTGTTTGTGTGTGTGTATGATGGAAGAATGTGTTTATTATGTCAGCTTTTTGCGTATGTGTTTTTAGCTGCGCGTGGGGAGGGATACCTAGTAAGCTGTTGCTCGCATAAACGTTGATATTGATTTTATCAGCAGCTTTGACTTTGATGAGTTTGTTTGGCAGATTTGTTTATGAATTCGGAGTGGTGCTTGCGTGCGGGCGGATGCTGCTTTTATGCATACGGTCCATTATGTCTTATGTATCAACATTGGGATGTCGTTTCATAAGGAAGGAAGGTGGTATCGGTTCGGGTGTGTGTGTGTATGTGGGGAGGGGGTTACATTTCGTTATTGCAAAAGTTCGTTATTCTGAAGGCTCTTTAGTCCGAAGGTTCTTTATTCCGAAGAATCGTTATTCCGAATTTCATTTTTGGATCAACGAAACTTCGGAATAACGCCACAAACGTTCGGATTAACGAACCCTTTTTCATTTTCGGATTAACGAACCTCTAGGTATAGGGAATTGTGTGTTTCGGATAAATGAACCTTCGGAAAAAACGAACCTTCGGATTAACGAACCTTCGTGTGTGTGTGGGGGGGGGGATGTGTGTATGTATGTGGGTTGATGAATGTGGGTGTGGGATGATTTAGGTTTTGGTTAATCAGGGGTTGGTGGGTTGGGGATTGGATTTGAAGAAGGATAGTTTTAAATGGTATGACAGATTTTGGTAGGATTTAATATTTAGGATAGATGTAGGCCATACATGTAGATTTGTTTGGGTTGGGTTTGTTTGGAAATTGTTAGTAGGGATGGTCTATAATCGAGTTATCTATGTTGAAGTGAGATTATTTGTAGTATAAATTGACAAATGGATTTGTTTGTGTTTCGAATTGCCATTTGTAACTTTTTTGTTCATGTTCATCCAGGATGGGTCGATTTATGAATGATTTGAATGAAATCAATAAATATCAAGGAAAAACACACACAAAAAAGTGTTGAGTTGGTTTATTTGCATTATGAGGATTTGTTTGAGTGTTTGTTGGTGTTTATTTGTATTACGTATGTATTAGCGGTGTGCATATGGCAGTTCGTTTGTGCTTAAATCAACTTACGATTAACAAATTATTTACGGCATGTGGAAATTATTCGCTCATGCATAAAGCATGCCAAACTTATTCTGGGACAAAGAATAGTGGTATGGACGTTGTAGTTAAGACTGATGGAAGAATATGACTGCAGTGAAAAAATGAACAAAGACAGATAACATTTAGGGAGGATACCTCCCTCGTATGTATTTTCTCTCGGTCTCTCTCTCGTCTAGCCGGCGTCACCGCTGAAATTGACACACCCATACTATTTTTAGATCAACGCTGGTGTGACCTCTTTGAAGTCTAAACACGTGCTCACACACGTTGAAGGCATTTTCATTGCCACAGTAGCGCCTGCAGCAGTTTCGGATTAACGAACCTTCGGAATAACTAGGGAAGTGACACCTCCCTGGAATAACTAACCTTCACAACAGATACACACACACACACACACACACACACACACACATACCCATAACTTACCAGTCATACCATGGAGCTACTAACAGTAGTAGCTCCATGGTCATACCCATCCCACCAAAGCTTAACACCGGAGTAACCACCCCGAGCCCGGGGCGACAATCTTTGACGGGGAGACAATCCTTGTCGCAACAATTTTTTTGCCATCATAGATTGTCGCCATCGAGGTCAAAAATTGGGAACTGCACAAGCGTCACGGATTGTCGCCGGACGACAATCCGTGAAGGGGGCGACAATCCGTGACGCCAACTCCGTCAAGGATTGTCGCCCCGAGCCGGGGGCGACACTCCGTATACGGGCGACAATCCGTGTCGCAACACCATCCTCACGTTCACATCGCGGCGTCGGATGAGACCATTCGCCGAGAACACATGTCGTGTTGCTGGCACCGTTCAGGTGGTATCCATCTCGGCATTCAAAAAGCATCGTTTTCGTCATCGGATAACCGTCCGGATCCCAACCCGTTCCCCCTTCGGGGTCTGCTACTCTTCCATAGGCTGGCCAAGAGGGAGTTGGGCATCGGTACTCTGAAAGATAGGAGGGTATAAATAACAACTACAAGAGCGAATAGATAATATCCTCGGCGCAGACAAGGGTCCGCGTCCGCAAAGGTACCTCAGACCCTGTGGACATGCCCACAAAAAAAAAAATAATGATAAAATACTAGTACCCAATAAGACTCCGTCGAAGACACCACCCCACAGCGCCAAAACGACTCCCAAGAGACACCGGAACGCACCCGCCCTCGAACCAAGCACAGCCCACACCCCGCCAAGTATCCAAATACAAAAGACTGTGGGGAAACATGCAGACCATGTCCAGCCCATGCAGGCGGAGGAGGAGAACCCCAACGCCCTCATCACTCAAACTGAAAGCAGAAGCAACCAACAGACGAAGCCACTGGCGGGATCAGGGCCCAGCAAATTCTCCGCGGGCTCATCTAAAATAAGCGGAAAAACTACTGAAGAACAAACGAGACATGGGAATTCCAAGCTAAAACAGGATGACCTTTTCCTTAAATACGTCTTATTCATACATAAAAAGGTCACTTTTACTTTTACCGAAGGATTGTCTTTCCCTTAAATACATATTCATACATAGAAAAATTCACTTTTAACTTCAGCTCGCAAAATATGATGGGAGAAATCTGGCGGAACAACTTACACAACGAGTCACTACGTGTCAGATTTTACACAAAACTTTTAACCCAGGAATATGACGCACTCAGTCCACGTGCTTTTGTAACCATCTGAATGATTTTGTGTCTCCATGGAATACGGTGAATAGATTTCTGATCAGTCCCTTGATTTGATTATCTCAAGAGGACATTTTCCTTACATCTTTTCTCTTACTTTGGTTACAGTAACAGTATCAAACAATATTGCGATCAGTCATTTCAAATTGCATACATTATGAAAAATATTGTGATCAATCATTTTAAACTACAAGCGGAAGTGTGTAATTCGTCTGAGGGCCTAAAGGTCGGCTAAGCCGTTATTGAAAAGTCGGCGACTTTATAGAAAGGAATCAACAAAGGGACGGGGCGGTGGTGTTAGATTGAATATGATATTCAAACATTATCACTGCTGTTCATGCATCTTACCTGCAAATTCAACATGGATGGTGTGAACATTGGGTATTTTATGACTCATAGACCTACACCTGAAGGTCCCAGAGTCTTGGGGTGTTGGTGATGGAATTGTTAGCCTTATAAAGGTGAGAGGCCACCAGCGTAAGTAGTGAGGGAAAACCTGGACAGATTTTCAGTAGGGAAATGTATATTTCTATAAGATATAAGTTATGTATATACACACAGATATACACACAGATATAACATATCGTCGTGTGCCCGGCAGAACGACAGGAAAGTATGCGGTGTGCGTAAGTATAACGCGCGCCTCGCATGCGCTATCTATAGTGTCGTTCTGCTTGGGCACACTTTCCTTTAATCTCGTGCTTTCGTGCCGTTCTACCAGGCACACGACGATATAAAGGCTGTATCAACTAAAACGTTACACTTTTGTAAAATTTTCTAAATCACATTTCAAAATATTTTGAAGATTTTTTCACATTTATGAATGCCCAATAGTCTCATCTATCAAGTGCAATCAACAAAACAAACTTTTATTCACACTTGGCTGAACACTGACGCTCTTTGTCCAGAGTGCGAAAAATGACCTGCGCCAAATTGAAAGAAGATTGAAAATTCAGTCAGCGGTCCAATTAAGTGCTCCTATTCAAACAAATTGTTTGTTTTTTTTTTCGCTTAAAGCTTTGATGATGTTATGATAGTCTGAGATTTTTTGTCAGATTTGTCGTAATTTTAATGATTTCATTTCTAAATTAATTGGTGAGAATTATAGTGTGTAATTACTTCAAGATCTTTAAAGCAAAGATTTCACAATACACGGACACATCAATACCATAATGCCAGTTATTCATTAATGTGGCAATGGTACCAAATTCATCAACATTCAAATCATGCATCCTTTTAATCAATCAATTGATTGACCAATCAATCAACCCATCAATACACCAACCGCTATATTATATCAGTTAGTTAGTCATTGAGTCGTTCAATTAGTGAATTAACTCAATAATCAATCAATCACTTTTCAATCATTGAAATAATCAATCGGCAGATTGAATGAACAAATCAAAAAAAATAAATCAGTTTTTCAAACATTGATTAGCCTTCAAGCCACGGGGGGGGGGGGGGTGATATTCCCTATGTCGATCTGCTACATTTTATAAAAACATACAAACAATTGTGATTGACTGATTGTTTGATTGATTGATTGAATGAATGATTGATTGATGGATTGATTGATGGACTGATTGATTGATTGATTGAATGTTTGATTGAGTGGATTGATTGTATTGATTGAATGATCTGAGGATGCATTAATTTTGTACTTTTCTTCTTGACTGAGTGGCATGTGGGTTCGATATCTCTGTGCATGATTTGTGATAACCGTGCTTAAAAGATCTTGATGTTGTTAATCAACCTTCCGTAACACAATGGAATCATTTAAAACGTGATAGAAAATTGCCAGAAAATTCCTAAACTATCATAACATAATCAAAACTGTGAGCAAAAGAGCAATTTGTTTGAATGAGAACACCTACTTGGGCTTCTGGCTGAATTTCCTATCTTTCAATTTGGCACAAGTCATTTTTCACCATCTGGACAAAGATCGTCAGTGTTGAAAGATTAGACTATTGGGCATCCACTAATCTGAAAAAAAAAAATCTTTCAAATATTTTGAAATGGAATTTAGAAAATGTTTTAAAAGTGTAACTTTTTTTTTTTGATACACACTGTATAGCTCGTGAAGTTGACCTAACCATGTACATGATGGGCGCTGCATCATTTCATGTAATACGACAGAAGGGAGGAACAAGTGTGATAGTTCATTTCCAATGACTTTATTGCCAAGCTTTCGACTGTTTGACTGGTTTTCACCAGGGCTTTTGAAATTCAGCGTATATAACGAAAAACTACGAGACTTGAGCAAATTCATAGCAAAGCAAAAACCAACAATGTGAATTCAATAAACTTGCTCTCCAACAACATGGCGATTTTAGCAATAAGCCAGCTAGTGTTTGCTTTTCGCAATGTTGAATATCCAGAGCCCGAAAAGACCGGTCAAATCGTCGAAAGTTTAGCAATTTGTACGCCACTGGAAGTAAACTACCTCTCCATGTTCTCTGGGTCCTCGTTCAAGCTACAAGTATGTAATCATGATAAGCACGATTTCAGAATAAAAGGCTTGCATGCATTTCAGTGGGAGCACTGTGGCCTATACAGATAGGGATAAATGAAATCATATGAATGCCCTATACGTACATAAGCGTTTTGACATGTACCTTGATAATTTCTTATGCGACTAAAAGAATATCTAAACAGGTGGAAATGTAGGCTCATTTCATTAGTATTTGTTTCTTCTGATTACTTGGATCCGTCCACAAAAATAGCTTCCAAAACAAGATTCTGACATGAGTCGTCAATCACTGCATTAGTGATTAAATATATGTGTGTGTGTGTGTGTGTGTGTGTGTCATTACACGTATGTATACATTGCAATGCAGCTTTTTCTTTAGAATCCCTGGAATACAGCTGAGCATAACTCTTTCTAAAATGTCTTTGGTTTTTACTGCCTTTAAAGTTTTTGTCTTATTTGTCTTTTGTCTTTTTTTTCACAAATAAATTTCATTCACTTCTCAACATTCAGGTACAAATAAATGTCATATCATATGATGCAATATGCAAACAGATAATACAATTTGACAGGCAGCTACAAACAGTGTAAGCATTCCGCGCGCACTTTTCTGCCCTTTTTTCTTTATTTGCAGTAAGTGTTGGTTACTTTTGTGTTGCTTTTTTTTCTGAGGGGATTGCAATATACAAACTCTGGTCTTTTTTTATAGCAGTCCTTTCCATTTCCAATTGCCTACCAATTTGCCCATTATCCGATACAACGTTAACTAATTATATATTTTGTTAAAAGTTTGTTACGTTATCAGAAAAAAAATCCCGAACTGATGTGAATAATGAAATACTCTCTGTTCATGCAATTTTCCGTTTGTGTAAATTTGCTTGTTGGAAATCGAAATAAATGTAATGAAATAAGATGCTCGTTTTTCGTTGTCTACGTTATGGACAGAATGATCAAATGGTGTGACGTTTGAAATGATATTATCAACATTTGATAGATTTACATGGGGGGGGGGGATGGGGTGATAGAAAAACCGTACTTGTATTTGGTATGTATCAGCACTTTCAAGTTTGATACCTAAGGGGTTTTCTCACAGACTGATTTGGCCTCAGCCCGACGTAAAGCCCCTACCACTTCAAGCTAACATATTTCACAGGCTGAACTCAGCTCTGCTTGTAAACACACTGGCTGCCAAGAGAATGTACTAACCGGGCAGATAGCCTCAGACTAGTATAGCACGGTACTTTGCTGGGTTTACCACCGCAATTGGCAGACCGGTAGGGTTAAGGGGAACAAATGGAATATCTAAACATGCCAATGACAAGAGGAGACAAAATCGCGGCGATTTTCCATTTGCTTTTTTCACTGAAAGAGGTGGTGAGCGCTTGGCCTCTTGGAAACATCCTCAGGTTGTTTCATAAACATTCAACGCATGCTTGAAGGGTAACCTTTTTACCAGATTTGGTGTAAATATGGTGCTTGTTGTATTTTAAGTGTATTACTCGATTGTTAATACAATACCTTAAGAGTGGAGACAACATATTGAAAGAAAATCAAGGAATGATAACGAAATCAAGACGCAACGAGAAGATATAATATCCAATTTGCTTGAAAGGTCCAAAATTGTTGATATACTGACTTCGCTATTTTCAATATAAAATTGTGCACAGAAATGTTTGAAATATTCCAACAAGATTTAGATTGGATCAATTTATATACAAAATATTCTCATAGATGTATCCTAGGAATTAAAGACTTCGTTATATTCAATATAAAATTCTGTACGGTGATATTGGTGTCAATAAAGTATTTTCTGCAAAGGGAATTTCTAACACAAACCTCCGTACGTTTTGTCTGAGCTCCACAAAAACACAATTACATGTCTGTTTTGGGAATACGATGTTACACGAGGGAGGTGGAAGAACGTCTTTCTTCCTCCTCCCTGGTTACACAAAGATCTATTTCTCAAATACAGGAAAATTATTTTACAAAATCGAGCTCAAATTAACATAAGTACTTTAATACTTGATTCTCCAAAAAAAAAAAAAACAAACTTAAGTGTTACAATGCGTTTGTGTTTTTCCTTTGTGTGCAAAGTACTTTATATTTTCTACCAGAAATGAAAAAAAAAAAAAAGTTGTTAGACATTCACCAATTCTGTATTTTTTCTAAAGTAAGCGAAGGATGTAGATGAATACATATCTAAAAAAACAAACACCCAAAGGTTTGGTATCCAATATTAACTAGACTCGTATTCAATTATTTAGACAGTCTGTAGCTGCCTGTCAAATCGTATCATTTGCTTTATGTATCATAATATCATTTATTTGTACCTCAATTTTGATGCATTAAAAAGAATTTCTTAGTGAAAAAAATCTAATATATTACAAAGAGTATGGGGTATACAAATTTGTAAGTGAGAACTGTATCAACTTCACTAAGTCCCACTTTCACAAAGTATACATGATCAATGAAACATACTGTATAATTAGAAATGGCTGGGTAATCTCATTATAAAGTATACATGATCAATGATACATATAATTAGAAATGGCTGGGTAATCTCATTATCAAAAGGGCACCGAAGAGTGGTACTATACCTGTAGATGAGGCGCGTCTATATCAGCCGGGACGCCAAGGGCTGATGTGTCACAATATATGCTGACAGGCCGGTTTGGGGCGATGACTACTGTTCCGTCACTCTTCGTCTGAATCTGGGCGTGACTGAAGCTGAATTGCATGTTACTTTCAGCTGAAAAAAAAAGCAACAAAACAGAATTTAACAATTCTCAATTCACGGTCTTGAATAGAAACTACCTGTCACATAATAACGCGTATAATGATAGGTAGGTAACCATGCAAGGAACCCCAATAAAGTCGGTGCTGTATATGGGCCATGCATCATCCCCTTTGCATACATAAAAACTTCAAAGTTCAATACACTCGAACCAGAGATTAGGTAAGATAATGATGGGACAATTGGGAACATCGCATGGACCGACTAACTTCATAGAAATGAAAACTATGATTACAGAACGTTATAAAACTTTGCGAGATTTTGACAGGAGATAGTTAAGAACATTCAATATCTTATTCATGTCATTTTAACTCAAAAGAACGGGGCATTTTCTTAATCAAAGATTTTGCATATATAGATTCTCTTTTTATGAAGTCTAATTCATGACAGATACCAATCAGTTTGATACATAAAACATAATTTCTTCCTCTTGAATCCATTTGAAAAATAAAAGGTATCTCATGAAGAAAATATAATGAATGCAGGAGAAATGTAAACATTGTAAGGCGTTTAACTTCCCTAAATCTTATTTCAAACTGTATACTAATGAGACCTCGATCTCGACCGCGTTGTTTGTTTCAATCTAATATATTTCACTCACAGTCAAATTCAATATTCACTTAAGTTTTACCTTAAGCTGCTACTGGCTATATTGCTTCCTTCCTATGTGTCAGGAAATAAACTACCATGCACGTTGCCCTATTTGGTCTTCTCCGGCAACTTTATTGGGAAAAAAAAATCCGATCAGACAAAATCCGTTGACTTGTACATGAATTTCGACTTTCACAAAAGAATTAACGTATATCTATGCTATTTGGAGGGGAAAATGTTTCTTCGACTTTTTGACGTGTGAGAGGGCACTAGGCGGAGTTGACTGAATAATCAGATTATATAACATTGGATCAAGTGGGATCGACGCTTTCACGACTGCTCCATGAAAGTTTATTGGACTTAGTACTATTCAGTACAATTACCAGTAGTCGTAACAGGTTTAACCGGACTCAATACAGAAACCAAAGTTGTAGGTGGTTGCGATCTACTCACTACAACTGGGTGCACTTCCAGTCCAGCGACTCCTCCAACACGATCTTCTTGCGTCGCCCAGGAGGACGTAGCGCTCTGGGTGGGTGCAGCGAGAAACCAGTACCGTACCCCTGGGGAGACTGCTGTTGTGATAACTACCGAGCTCTTGAGTCTCTCTTCCGTTGATAAATTGCAGAACGTCATCAACTTGATCAGGAACTTGGCAGTGACCGAACCGTGTAACTGTGTCCAACAGGCAGACCAGTTCAATATTGACATGGATGAATAATGACGAGAGAAGAAGAAATTCCGCTTATGTTCAAGTGGACAATGAAAATATGAGTATCGTCAAAGAAACATTGCGGAAAGATTATTTTCATCTGAGTAAATAGATATGGGAGGGGGCGGGGGTGAAATGACAAGAGTCCGAATGACCCGTCAGTATCTCTTGTGATCTCTCAGGATATAAATTGGGACACGCAAGAAAGCAATTCCAACTAATCTGTTGGAGCACTTCCATACAATTTGTACCCAGTGACAGCACACACGGTCATCAAAAGGTGACAGATACTACGATCAATCACTCCCATTCTTCTCCAATATTTATTTTCTTTAAGCTTTATTCAATTATTTCCCCAAACATTTCACCAAACGTGAGCATCTTACCACTGAAATCTATAATCCCCAAAGCTCTCTCTTTGGCACCCCTCCCCACCTCTCCTCCACTCTGTCGCTTTGCTCCGTCGCACATTTTGTCCCCTCCCCCCCCCCAAAAAAAAAAAAAATCCTGGAAATGAGGCCAAAGCTACACTCTGCTGCATAATATTAACGCGCAAAAGATATCTCTTCCATTCCGGTGAGGAATGGAATAGCTGACGACACTGGAGTGATCATGGGCCCATTGACGTACATTATCATCTTCAAGAGCAGAGCTACTATGAAGTGACCATCTTAGGCAAATACCACATGTTTTCTGTTATGATGACAGTCATAGTTGTCAGAATGTTCATGATTGTAGTTATTGTTATGTTAATTACCCTTTTTACATCTTACCACACTGCGGTACTGGGGGCGTAAATGTGCCGTTAATACAGGTCGTAGAGACCCATCTACGTTCTGGCACGTAGCCGCTCCTTGAACAAACGAGTGAGACTTGGACTGTCGACTGGTTTCGCACTCCTCGGCCAAAGACGTCATCTCCAGGATCTACCCCCGTAAGGGAGTACATTTCGCCGTTCGTTGCCGTCGGCAGACGACAGTGTTGGGGAAATACTTCAGCCAAAGGGAAAGTAACACAGTGATTATTACAGTGTATACATGAGAATTACATGAACAGTTTGTCATACTAAGTGATAAGCAGCCTTACTAAGGCAATACTGGTACACTATAGTAATCACATAATATTGCCTTTTGAATGAGCTAAATTCTAAATATAAGTTCATTATTCATCTCATTGTCTACCACACCCACCTGTGGCAAAGTTTATGCCTAGGACTCCGTCCGTTGTATCCTTCGATACATAGGTCATCCACTTTACCCTTGCTCAGTTGGTAGCGCATCTGCCTAAAGATCCAAAGGACCCGGTTTTCGATTCACTTTGCAAGATGATGGAGCATGGTGTCCGCCCAGCTATCATTCCTGTTATTTCAAGCTTCTTGTCTTGTCGCACTCAAACAGTGAAGTATTGTGGCACATCTTCGACCGAGCAGAAACTCACGTGTGGAGTTCCTCAGGGGACCAAGCTGGGGCCCATAATCTTCCTCATCATGATCAACGATGCGGCAATGAGCACCGAGAGGAGATGGAAGTATGTTGATGATTTGTCACTTGGGGACGTACGACACAAATCTCATGCTGGTCAGCTCCAGTTGCAGGTGGACACATTGTCACAGTGGTGTTCCGTCAATGGTATGACGCCCAAACCTGAGAAATGCAAGATCATGCATGTTAGCTTCCTACGCAATGCTCCAGCTCCGCCTGTTATCATGCTTGAAAGCACAGCACTGGAAGCAGTGTCTGCCCTTCGTCTGCTTGGTGTGACGATACAAGCCAACCTGAAGTGGGATGCTCAGGTTGATCACATGATCTCACAAGCATCTCGCCGCCTGTACATTCTTACCATGCTGAAATCATTCGGAGTTCCTCGTGGTGATTTGGTGTTCGTCTACACAACATATTACATTCGCCCCTTGATGGAATTCTGTGCTCCAGTCTGGGGAAGCGGCATCACCGCACATCAGTCCACCAGAATCGAGAGAGTTCAAAAGCGGACTCTTCGCATGATCGCCTCTCCTGAGAAACATCATTATGATGAACTCTTAGTGTTATATGACATCCCAACCCTGGAGTCTCGTCGAACAGACCTCATCCTGAGCTTTAGAAAATCTCTGTTGCTCTCTGACAGACATAGAGGTCTGCTTCCCTCAAGTAGACCATCTGTATCTCGAACTGGACTCAGAAATGGTCACAAATTAACACCGCCAAAAATTAGAACAAAAAGGTACGCACAATCCAGCATCCCAGCAATTGTTAACCTCTCGAATTCTCTGTAATTGTATATACATTACTCAATTATAATTAGAATAATAACAAATTATATTATGTATCTTTCATATGTGATTTGATATATATTTGTATTATGAATAGGATGTGTGCAATCAAGTATTTCAACAATTATGATTTTTTTTTGAGAAATTTGTGATTTCATCTTGTATTTGTATTTGGAACACTGCCAAAAATTAGAACAAAAAGTAGGCACAATCCAGCATCCCAGCAATTGTGAACCTCTTGAATTCTCTGTAATTGTATATACATCACTCAATTATAATTAGAACAATAACAAATTATATCATGTATTTTTCATATGTGAATTGATATATTTGTACTAAGAATAAGATCTGTGCAATCACGTATTTCAACAATTATGAAATTTTTGAGAAATTTGTTATTTCATCATGTATTTACATTTGGAATCTCATATATTTCTTTTTTTATAGAGTTGGGCAATCAAGTACTTCCGTAATTGTGCAACTTTTGAACATTTTGCAAATACATTACTCATTGGCAAGTTGAACAGATAAAGCTTCATCGTGCTTAATGTATTATGTAATTTGATAAACTTAGAAATAAATAGTTATGTAGAATTAATTACTGAAAATTTGAATTTAAATTTCATAAAATGAATGAAATCTGATTTTGATATTATATATTGTTGAAATACTGTTAGTAATAAGGATATAATGTATAAATAGATTGAATCTGGCGTTTCTAATTTTACGCTGTTTATATGTACGTACATGATACATCTGTTTATTAGTTATGAGTGTATATCTGTGTATGGTTATGTTGATGAAGGTAATATTTTAGTAAAAGGGGTATGTTTTATTGATTTGGTTTTTTTTTTCTGGATTCGTGGTAATTTCACATTTGATATATTCTATATATGATATACACACGTGTATTTCCTGTTTCTCACTGTTGTGCGTGTATGTACACAGTTTATTTACATGGTATGTCCAATTGCATACTACCACCATGTGGTATATTCTTTTTCTGAAGTGCAGTGCAATAGTAATATGATACCAATGATATATAGAGCTGAAAGGTGAGTTGATATCAGTTTAGTGGAATGTCTGTTTGTTTTTTGAAGGATATGACCTGCTGTATTTTCGTTCTTTCCATATATAGTACTATATCCATCCGCTGATTTAATGTTTTTTTTTTATTCGTTATGCTGCATATGGAAATTTATTGTGCTCTAGATAGCTATAGTACATGTATATTGTCTGTTTTTGAATGTCTGCATCTATATGTATGTTTACAGCAATATCACCACGTGTGTATCCAGTTTTAATCTTGTGTAAATGTAATGCGTAATCATAGGACTATAAGGAATATGATATTGGTATGACTGAATAATTCAATAGGTTTTTTAACTTTTTGATTCTTTTAATTGTGAATGTTCTATAATCATGCATATACTTTTATTCTGTACGCATGACACTATTAGTCTGCGGACTTACTGTTATGCTTCTTTTGATTTGAAATAAAACCGAATTGAATTGAATTGAAAATTCCCGAGTCTATAACTGAGCAATGCTGTGTGCAACCGTACCGTCCCCTCCGGTGAGAGGTAAAACACTTTGTCCCTCGGATATGACATAAAATGGAGGTCACATGTTTGAAAGAGTCACAACTCATGCACTTAAAAGATCCCGGTTCATTCATTTATGGTAAAGAGCAGAGTGCACTGCCAACTGGACCCCATGGAAGACCAGCTAGTGCAGCTGAATATGGGCTATCCAGCCATCATTTCATATTGAAAATGAAACAAACAAACAA
The DNA here is from genome assembly GCF_964275005.1 of Diadema setosum. NCBI lineage: Eukaryota > Metazoa > Echinodermata > Echinoidea > Diadematoida > Diadematidae > Diadema > Diadema setosum. The sequence continues at coordinate 26,091,883 of NC_092701.1, read as the reverse complement.
ATAAACAGTGTAGAGTATGATTTAATTAACAACTACTGACCAATAATCGCTACAGGCTGCCTACCTTGCGCCAGACATTCCGGTACGCTGCCACTCCACTGGCCGTATAAACAGTCGCGGACTGCGTTGCCGGTCATGGTGTAACCGTCTGGGCAAACGTAGCGGATCCTAGCTCCATGTACATAGCCTTCGACGCCCTCCTGACGTATGTTTTCAATAGTGATGTCATTTGATCGTCCAGGCTCCCCACATGACACTGGTTTCGAGTGATAATGATAATGACGATAATAATCCTAATCAAGATCAAATCACGAATTCTGAGGGAGCGTGTAGTATAGTCTTTGGTCAGAGGCCCGACCTCGAGAGAGAGAGAGAGAGAGAGAGAGAGAGAAAGTTCTCTAGTATCGGAAAATTACTCTTACTGGTGCCTGCCAGGGTATGGTTCTTCCATCCTACCCTTTTGCAAAGGCATCTTGCTATAATTTCAGCACAAGCACACAGAGAGCAATGGACTCGCAATCACAGCGCGAGAGTCCGCCGCCCGCTGTATACGTTGTTGTTGTTGTTGTTTTGGTTTTAATGGCGTGCATCACTCAAGATTGAGTATTTACGAGTCCATTGGTGAGCCGCCTTTGCAAAAGGCTTCTTCCATCCAGATTTCTCATCAAGACGAAGAATACAACCGTACTACACTTAAGAATACCTGTGTGCATAAAACGCAGGTGCCACTTCCCAAGTCACTCATTTTTGTCTCGCCCACCGGAGGTGAAGGCGAGACTAAGGGATCCAAATGGCGTCCGTCCGTCGTCCGTCCGTCGTCCGTCGTCCGTCGTCAGTCACAAATGTTAAAGTTTACCTGCAAGACTCTCTTATGATGCATAACTTGGCAACTGTTACAGCAATGGCAGCCACACTTGGGTGGTAGAAGAACTAGGGGTATCTTCATGTTATGGTGTTGTCGGAAGTCATGTGATGATGTCAAAGGTCATTTGAGGTCATATATTAAAGAGTATGTGCAAGACTCTCTTTTCTATGTTAAAGTTTACCTGCAAGGCTCTCTTTTGACAAATGACTTCACATAAGTTGCTTGGATTACAACCCAACTTGGGTAATAGATGCACTGGGGGTACCTTCATGTTATGGTGCCGTTGGAGGTCACAGGATAAGGTCAAAGGTCATTTGAGGTCATACGTTAAAGTTTACTTGCAAGACTCTCTTATCACACGTAACTCGACACATGTTGCTACAATGGCAATCAAACTTGGGTGATGGACTGGGGGTACCTTCATGTTATGGTGCCCTAAGAGGTCACATGATAAGGTCAAAGGTCATTTGAGGTCATACGTTAAAGTTTACTTGCAAGACTCTCTTATCACACGTAACTCAGCACATGTTGCTACAATGGCAATCAAACTTGGGTGATGGTAGATGTCTCTTGGGAAGTTGAAGGTAACCACAAGGTCAAAGGTTACAGGCAGGGGTCAACGAACTTTTAGGGCCCAATGTTAAGTTTTTAGGGCGCATTTCGTTTATGGCTCATAACTTTTGATCCCTTTGTCCGTTTGTGACCAAACTTGGATGGAAGATGTCCCTTGGGGAGTTGAAGGCCGTCACAAGGTCAAAGGTCACAGACAGGGGTCAACAAACTTTTAGGGTCCAATGTTATGTTTTTAGGGCGCGTTTTGATTGTGGATCATAACTTTTGATCCCTATGTCCGTTTGTGACCAAACTTGGACGGTAGATGTCCCTTGGGGAGTTAAAGGTCATCAAAAGGTCAAAGGTCACAGAAGGGGTTAACAAATTTTTAGGGCCCAATGTTAAGTTTTTATGGCGCGTTTCGATTATGGCTCATTACTTTTGATCCCTTTGTCCGTTTGTGACCAAACTGGGATGGTAAATGTCCCTTAGGGTGTTGAAGGTCATCACAAGGTCAAAGGTCATAAGTAGGTCGATTAACTTCTAGGAGTTATAAAAAATATTAATTCCTTGTACGCGAAAGGGCGAGACACAATTTGGCGATTGCCTTGTTCCTAAAGGCGTACGACTAATATGACAAAAAATATAATTTGACTCCTTTTTTATCTTAACCGTTAGAGTTCGTTATAAAGAAAGTTCGGTTGTACGAAAATGAAATAAGGTTCGCTATTTCGAAGGTTTGTTAGTCCTCGATTTATATATGGACGGACGCAGATACAGACAGACAGACAGACACACACACGCAAACGATTTACTTTATATTGTAGGGTTTTTAAGGTAATAACAGTTATATTTGATTTTGATGATAAAAGAACACGTAATCTGGAACTCAACGTGCAACGTTACTCCAGAAACGTAAATGTTTCATTGAATTGAACATAAGCAAAGAACAAGAAAGTTATGAAATATTGAAACTCTAGGGCCCGAATTCACGAATGTGGTACAATAGAACCATGATTTAAACCATGGACAATTTGTATGGAGCGTCAAGTGTCGCATGGCCTATTTCGTTACGACGTCGACAAAGTGACCGATTTCGTAATGAAATATGCCATGCGGCACTTGGCGCTTGATACAAATTGTCCATAATTAAGTCATGGTTTCAGTTGTACCACATTCGTGAATTCGGGCCCCAGTCCTCACAAAGCAGCTGCACGGACTACAGTCACTAATATGTGAAATAGATCAATTGAGGATCTCATTACTTCACAGTCATTGTTGAGACACATATTCTTATCAACTTATTTTATTCAATCATTCACGAAATTATAACTGCATCAAACTATTGTAAATCTTAAAAACCTAGAATATATCTCTTTAGAGCGCCATTCCATAATGTCACTTCAAGTTGAAATTGACTTTAAAGAATATATGAAAAAAACATAATGATTGAGGCGTTATTCATACCGGACGTAAAATTAGGAATAAAAATGGAAATGAAACGTTTAACTTGTTTCCATCAAACTGTCATACCATAAGGAACTACGTAGGCCCTATGACAATTACATTATCTCAACATAACGTGAACTTACTTACATATGAAGGAGAAAGAGTGCTGTTTCAAAATTGCCCCTAGCCAGCATTTCTATTACTTGATAAGTTTTTAAATACATTTATTTGAGAAATGAGAGACCATGGCGCCTTCATAATGAACACATCTGATTTGCATGAGCTAATGTGAACGATGTCACTGTTTCATGAAAAGATATGAAGAGTTTGAAAACCAACTGGTTTCTCATTAAAAGAAAAGTGCTTTTAATGAAATACTACCCGTCTGTCAGATTAACGTAACAATATATAGCCAAGGAAACGTGGGCATGGAATGATATTTCACTTTCAAGTTAAGTCAGCTCACCTCTTCGACAAGCCGAAAGTCGTGTTCGGGTCCACACCCCGTACATACAAAGGGTGCACGTCACGAGACCGACACCCACGAGTCATACAGCCCACAAGTTATACAGCTCACAAGTCATACAGCCCACGAGTCATACAGCTCACAAGTCATACAGCCCACCAGTTATACAGCTCACGAGTTCGACACTGAGTAAATAAAGCCCACGAGTTCGACATCAAGTAAAATAAGCCCAGGAGTTATACGGCTCACGAGACCGACACTACGCACAAAAGGCTCATGAGACCGACAGTAAGCAATCAAAGCCCACGAGACCGACACTACACTTAAAAGGTCCACGAGACCGACGCTACGCATACAAGGCTCACGAGACCGACATTACGCAAAAGAGGTTCACGAGACCGACATTAAGCAAAGAAGGCCCACGAGACCGACAGGATGAACAGCGCCACCTATAGACCAATAAATTGTATAGGGTGTCCTGATAATAGCATAGGAAGATATGAGAGATGGAAAAGAAGAGTTGCCATCTCCGGCAGGGTGTGACCCCATCAGTTGCCCCCCCCCCCCCCCCCCGAAATGATCAGGATCTTTAATTGTGTTTGCATGGGTGTTTGTTTGTGAAAAAAAATTAACAAAGTACAGTAAAAGTGTGTAACAGATCTTTCCACAGTAAACCTGCGAGAGTGTTGAATTAGTATTAATTAAAAATAAAAAAAAATAACGTAATCGTCTATTAAGGTACCGTAAGGGATTCGGGAAAAATTAGATGCATCCAGGAAAACAGCTATTGTATTTCACGAAAAAACGTACTGTTTGGAGGAGAATAACACAAGCCACAAATTGAGGTGAATCCCTGCGATATAAAACGTTTTAATCAGTAGCATTACACTATAGTTACAGAGAAAATTACAAATGGATCTTACTGCAAAACTTCCAAGCAGGAGGGTAGAATATCTGAAATAGAATAAGTACAAAAATGTAACTAGTGAATCGGGAAAGAGAAGAGGTAAAAATTATATCCTGTCCATCTTCTAGCTAAAACCTGGGAAAGCCTATTAAAATAGCACGATGGCATTATTAAAGCTCTAAAATTAATCCATACATCGTTCTTGCCCTCTTTTTAATTCATTTGTGGCTTCTTTTTTTTTTTGGTCTTTTTTTGGGGGGGGGGGGTGGATGAAGAATACTAATTCTATTTTTCTACTTGATAACAATGTCGCTCCCTGACACACTTGCCCCCCCCCCCCGAAGTATGTAGAATCACATGTTTGATGTCGATGTTTGATGTAGATGGTCACCGTCTTTCACTTGATAGCGTGACGAAATTACAACCGCCAGTATGTCATTTTTCCGTTCATGGAACACCCTGTATAGGTGATTGACATGTAGATGGCGCTGTTTATCCTGTCGGTCTCGTGGGCCTTCTTTGCCTACTGTCGGTCTCGTGGGCTTTCTTTGCTTAGTGTCGGTCTCGTGAGCCTTTTTAGCTTAGTGTCGGTCTCGTGGGCCTTTTTTGCCTACTGTCGGTCTCGTGGGCTTTCTTTGCTTAGTGTCGGTCTCATGAGCCTTTATTGCTTAGTGTCGGTCTCATGGGCTATGTTTGCTTAGTGTCGGTCTCATGAGCCTTTTGTGCGTAGTGTCGAACTCATGGACTGTATGACTCCTGAGCCGTATAACTCGTGGGCTGTATGACTCATGGACCTATTATTGATGTCGGTCTCGTGGACCTTATGACTCGTGGGTGTCGGTCTCGTGGGATGCCCCCATACAAAGAGGTTGCTGTAGATTTGGTACCTGCTCCGACAATTCATAACCAGGTCTGCATTGGAGCTCCATGCGCTCGCCGTGGTCATAACGCACTTTGACCACCATATTCGAGGTGTTTAATCCATCTACCCCGCAGGATGCTGCTTCCACAAAGGGAAGGGACACCGGCACAGATCAAAAAAGAGCAGGTGAAACAGGAAATGGTCAAATGGATGGATTTCTTATTTGCTCTTTGAGTCTGCCATCACTATCAAGCACTAGCTTAAGATGGCAGGCTCTAGCTTAAGATGGCAGGCTCTAGCTTAAGATGGCAGGCTGCTGCATTTTTTCTTCCTCTTTACCTGGAAACTATGGTGTATCTTCGATTCCTTCGATCTCAAAGTCGTTATTTCCAAACTTTAAGGATTGTTGTGATTATTATACTATGAATGTAATACTTTGTTTATTTTGTTGTCAGATACGTGTAGTCATTTTCATGTATGATTTCCTTGGAAAAAAATGAAAGATTACCAGTCTGTCAGATTGACTTAAAACAATGTATATCCAAGGTAGCGTGGGCATAGAATGACATTTTACTTTCAAATTATAAAGGCAGCTCACCTCTTCGACAAGCCGGAAGTTGAGTTCGGGTCCACTCCCCGTACATACAAAGGGGTTGCTGTAGATTTGGTACCTGCTCCGACAATTCATATCCAGGTCTGCATTGGAGCTCCATGCGCTCGCCGTGGTCATAACGCACTTTGACCATCATATTTGACGTGTTTAATCCATCCGTCAAGCAAGATGCTGCTTCCGCAAAAGGGAGGGACACCGGCACAGATCAAAAAAGAGCAGGTGAAACAGGAAATGGTCACATTGATGGATTTCTTATTTGCTCTTTGAGGCTGCCATCACTTTCAAGCAGTAGCTTAAGATGACAGACTCCTGCATTCCTCTCTTCCTCTTTATCTGGAAACTATGGTGTATCTTCGATTCCTTCGATCTCATAGTCGTTATTTCCAAACTGTAAGGATTGTTGTGATTATTTCATTTCATTTCATTTCATTTGTTTTATTTCCAACAACATTTTCATACACAAAATAACACAACATCAATGCAATGTAGTAACAAAGAAAAATACGTGAAGTTGACAATACTACGCATCACAAAAGCAAAGTAAACAATGAAAATTGAATTGAAACTAAAGTTGCAGGAAATGGAGGAGACATGCTAAAAAGCTAAGCTTGTATTTATCATACTATGAATGTAATAATTTTTTTGTTGTCAGATACGTGTTGTCATTTTCATGTATGATTTCCTTGAAAAAAAAAGAAGAAAGGTTACCAGTCTGTCAGATTGACTTAACAATGTATATCCAAGGCAACGTGGGCATAGAATGACATTTTACTTTCAAATTAAGGCAGCTTACTTCTTCGACAAGCCGGAAGTTGGGTTCGGGTCCACACCCCGTACATACAAAGAGGTTGCTGTAGATTTGGTACCTGCTCCGACAATTCATATCCAGGTATGCATTGGAGCTCCATGCGCTCGCCGTGGTCATAACGCACTTTGGCAACCATATTTGAAGTGTCCAGTTCTTTTACCCCGCAAGACGCTGAGTCCACAAACAGGTCAAAGTGTGCCGAGTAAAGGAAAAGCAAGTGAAGCAGAAAACGGTTAAAGGGAAGAATTTCGTTGGAGATACAGATATGAGAACACAGAGAGAATTAAATACGACTGAAGAAAGGCAGCTTTTACTCCAATTAGTTGTAATCGCGCAGGATTGAGACATGTTTAGAAGAATTTACAATTTAGGGTTATCAGTAGGTTGTTTGTTTTTCAATAAACAATACAACAGAAATTAGTATGCGCTGATAATGAATATTAGTACACAATTGATTTGTTAATTTGCATTCAGTTCTGTAATTTCAACAATTTTGTTAGACAGCCAACAGCGGATTTCATTAAAGATGTATGAAATTATATCGGCATAAGAGGGTAGATGAGGACCAACCACAAGAAACCCAAAACTTTCTGCTGGAGACGTTCAAACATCGGTCTCACCTGGCGAACAAGTGGGGACTGCAGGGAACAGGTTGCCATGCCTACACACCACGTCGTCTGACGGGGTCCCCTCGTAACCGTCATCGCAACCATACTCCACAACGCTTTCATGAAGAATGATCTCACCGATCTGATAATGTGACAATTGTCCATTTTCAATAGACAGGGCCGAGCAGTTTTCTGAATATGAGGGGAAAAGAATTATACTTTCAAGTCCTGACTACCTGATGAATTCTTATTTTGCGACTTGAACAATACATTTGCAGACCTCCCAACCTTTCTGACTGAAAAATAGGGATGATTTGGCTCAAAAGTAGGAAAGAAAGAGCAGTTCCCATGGGAGTGTGTTGTAAAATTATCCAGAAAAATACGAAATTCCTGTTGAAACAAGAACTGGGAATGGTCAAAATTCAGATTCTTTCCTCCAAATTCAGTATGGTTGGGAGGTGTGCATTTGTAGTTCAGGCAATAAAAAAAAAAACTTTCTACAACTTTCCAATTTAGGGTAACAATAATATTTTCCAGTCGACGCCAGCTCGGACTCTACACCACACTGCGCGCGGCATCCCTATACACAGCTCAGGTACGCGGCGCGCCTACAACAACCAACCACACAGGCTCGAGGATTGTCATCTATCTTTTTTTTTTTTTTATTTTGTTAACCTGTGGGAATTTGCCCTCTGTCGCGAAACTTGGGTTTAACCGCGATCATCCTTTCATTTTACGTGTTAAAGGTACATAGTCCCGGTAGTGTAGAGGGCGGTGTTGATGATACTGCCGATCACCGCTAGCATTGACACGGAGATAGCCGAAGTTGAGCTGTCAACAAGAGTAAAGTGCGTAGGTGTTGCTAAGTAACGTTGCCTTCGTTGTCTTCTCTGCGCAGCGCGCAGTCTGTAGTAATGCCAGGGTGCGTGCATATGTGATTGTTATTATGACATCACAAAAGAAGTTTGCTAAAGTTGTCACACCCCCCCCCCCCCAGCCGAATCATGAGCCGAACTGTGATCGGACCACTGACAACAGTGAATCGGACTTCTTCGGACTCGGGAAAGTGGGCCAAAGCGTAAGCGCCATACAGGACTCGATAGCATAGTCTCTATAGGAAACTTGCGCCGTGCGCCCGCGTACGCATTTGACTAAAACACCGGGACCATGCAGCTTTAACCTATTGGAAATTGCCTTTCGTCGCGAAAGTACTCCGCGAGAAACTGTCAACAATAGCAAATTTTCCTCACTGGGAGCTCAAGTGCCGGATGCTATATTCCCTTCGTTTTTAACTTGTAAATTGTATTGGGAATATGAGAAATTATTACCTATATTAGGTAGTTTTGCGGGGCAGTTGTAGTTGGTATTTTGATCGGTCGTCGAGGTCAGCGGGCGATAATAGTGCGTATCACCCTTCATCCGGGTCTCGCCATTCACTTTACATGTAAACATTCCGGTCAATCACAAAGAGGAGACATTCACAAATCCGGGACCACGCACCGCAGAAGAACGCCAATAAATCAACTCATACAAGATCGACCTTTTCCAGCAGCACTATACGGGTCAAACAATGAGTCCATATTTTATTTTATTTTATTTTTTTTTTTTGCTCAATAACTGCACGGTGACCATAAGCTATTACAAATCTCCGAATTGAAACAGTAGCAAAAACAAAGTGTAAATAGTAATAAATAGAGGTTTCAAGTTCGCGTGTTATAACTACATGATACATTGCAGGTATCTTGGAAGTTGGAGTTGAATGATGTACATTGATGAACAATTTTGCAACTATTCGACATGTTGGTGATATCTACAAGTAAGTCAAATGTGGGGATTGCGTAAGAGAACCCCCATACGAGTGGGCAAGCGCGTAAGAGTTACACACCACGTCTCATGATAGGCAGACGGGTATACGCTACGCGTACAGCGCGCTTGAGCCATGCGCGTAATACACATGAAATTTATTTTTGCCCCTCAGCCAAAGCGTCATTTGACGTCACGGAACCTCGTCTATAGCCGTATTCACATATTTTTCTAATTTACCCAGGGGATAGGTAATAATTATGATATTGACTGGCCTTGAGGGAGATACCAGAAAATATTGCCCGCACTGAAAGTTGCCCTCGTCTTCGACTCGGGCTATATTCTTTCAGTTTGGACAGTATTTTCTGGTATCTCCCTCAAGACCAGTCAATATCATAATATTATAATTGGTACCCGTATCGGGCATCTGAGCTATGGTTCTACAAAATTGTATTTTCCTCGTAGTACGCGCGGGTTTACGCGCCAGAAGGGAGAAGATGAGTAAATTTCCCATATTCCCAGCTTTGGCAAATGCCTATGGGATTTGCGTGATAAAAAAGAGGGGAATATAGTATCCGGGCACTTGAGCTCCATGTGAGGAAAATTTACTGTTGATGACAGTTTCTCGCGGAGAGGTTTCGAGACAAAGGGCAAATTCCAATTAGGTTACCACGTAAAACTAAGGACGATAGCTGTTACTGTGTGAGCTGGCTGTTTCTACGCGCGCCGCATACCCGAGTTTAGCGACGGGGGGCAAATTCCCATTCGCTTACACGTACAAACAGAGGACTATCCCTGCGCCTGTGTGAGTTGGCTGTTATACGCGCGCCGCGTTCCTGAGCTGTGTAGAGTACTGGGATGTAGCGCGCAGTGTGGTGTAGAGTTTGAGCGAGCGCCGAGTGAAATACTACTACAGTGAATTGGAAAGTTGTAAAAAGTTTCATTGTAGGCCCTAATTATTTATTTTACTGCTCAAGATGCCTGAAATGGGTAATAATAATATGTACTGTCTTCTTTCGGGGGATACGACATTAATTGCCCTCGTCTTCGACTACAGTTCTAGTTCATGCAATAAGTGTCGTATCCCCCTCAAGGCCAGTCCATTATGTTATTCACCTCTCCTCTCCCTGCTGGCGCACAACCCCGCGCGTAACAAGAAGGGAATAAAATTTCGTAAAAATGATATAGCCACGCCTAATATGGACTGGCATTGAGGGGGATAAGACATTTGTTGCCTGAATTGGAACTGTATTGCCCGAGTCGGAGATGAGGGCAATACAATTATTCTATAGTGAGGGCAGTATATCGTATCCCCCGAAAGTAGACAGTCCATATCATTATTATTGCCCATTTCAGGCTTCTCGAGCAGTAAATAAATCTTTCCAATGAAACGTTTTACAACTTTCCAATTAACCTTACCAGTATTCAACTCGGCGCTAGTTCCCCGAGCTCTACACACACTGCCCGCTACATCCCTTTACACAGCTCACGTACGCGGCGCACGTATAACTGCCAACTCACACAGGCACAAGGATCGTCCTCTGCTTTTACGCGTTAACCTATGGGAATTTCCCCTCTAATGTTGCAAATCTCGGGTATGCGGCGCGCGTAGAAACAGCCAGCTCACACAGTATAGCAGCCATTGTCCTTTAGTTTTACGTGTTAACCTGTGGGAATTTGCCCTTCGTCGCGAAACCTCTCCATGTCATCAACAGTAAATTTTCCTTACTGGGAGCCCGGATGATATATTCCCCTCGTTTTTAACACGCAAATCCCATAGACGTTAGCCAAAGAGGGAATATGAACCCAGCAAACACATGACGTTTTCAGAACGTTTCCTAAAATTTTTTTGAGGTTCCGTACGTCTTCGAATAAAATGGACGTTTTAAAAACGTATATAACGTCAAAGTTGGGACTTAGAATTTACTGCTAAGCACCTGTTTTTTGAAAGCGTCTTAAAAACGTCCATGGACGCTACGAAACGTTTTTATTATGTCTGCTACCTCTTCGTCATTATATTATGAAAGTCTACAAAACGTTTTATTACGTCTGCTATGTCGACTTTGTCTTCAATGAACGTAAAAAAGTTTTCATTTGGTCCGCTGCGTCTTTGTCATTGGTTTCTTTATCATGAATATACATGCATATTTATGAATATTCAAATATGGAAATCTAAAATGTGAAAATTAAGTAAAGACATTGAAATCTGTTGAGTATTTATGCTGGGTTCAAACTCTCCTTGTTAATAATTGTGCCTACGTTATTGTTCAGTTATTCACAATTTCAAATTGTGCTATGAACATAATTATGTTTATAGGCCTAATCAAGATATCTCTGATTTGATTTTAGTAACCATGTCTTCATGCATAACAACTTTTTTGCAGGTATATAAAAGATTGTGATACAGGTTCACATGTGGTAGGTATAGGTGGTAGGACATTAGGTTAGTGTAGGATTATAGGATTAGGATTAGGGCTCATATTTCAATTGGAATTAAAAATGGCAGCCATTTGATGTTTGTCAGACACTTCAAAATAATCTGTCATCAAATTCAATGTGTCCAAAGGCTCTTGTGTACCAAATTTTGGTGCCACAGGTCATTCAGAACTGAAGATAGGGATCTTTAAATTTGTTTTGTGATGGCAGCCATATTGGAATTAAAAAAGGCGGCCGACCCCGTGGTCATTTCATTTCATTTTATTTCATTCATTTTATTTTACCACGGATAAAAAGCCCAATCAGCAAATATGCTGTTTTTCAATGGGGCCGTGAATCAGTGTACACAAATCATATTAACATGATAAGAAATGATTTAAAAACAAACAAAAACATCAACATTTGTTGCACTTCATCCACAAAAGTAAGGTTTAACATGATAACTTTCACAACACAAATCTACACAATAATCACAGAATGAACATAGATATAACAAACTATGTATCACCGTCCCACCCTCCCAAATTATATATATATATATATACCCCCCCCAAACATCCAAGACATTTACCATTTATACCTAAAAATCCATTAAAACATCAATATGGAATTATATGCAATAATTCAAAGAAAATATATGTATGTCTTATCTGTCATGTCATTCTAAACAATTTCTTATTTTTTTATTGAAAATGGATATGAATCTTATACTTTCGAGATCAGTAGTTAGATTATTCCAGGCCACTGCCCCCTGTATCCTAATAGTCTTTTCCCATAGTTTGTTTTGGCTCGAGGAACACAGATGCCGTATTCTGACTTCCGTGTAATATAATGAGGATTTCGAAAACTAAATCTGCGACTTATGTAGTCAGGGACCACACCGTATAAGATTTTATGCATAAAAAATAACATTCTTTGATTAATCCTCTCTGTAACTCTATTAATATTAAGTTGGTGGAAAAGTTGTTCCGTTGAATATCTTTTATTCACCATAAGCACAAACTTAAGTGCTCGTTTTTGTAATAGGTTTAACTGTTCAATATGCCCCTTTCCAGTGTTTCCCCAAACTCCATCACAATAATCCAAATGATATTGTATCAAAGTTTTATACAGTATCAGCGCTTCATTCTGAGATACACACGATCGAATCCTCTTTAAAAGGTATACACATTTAACAATCTTGGACTTCATGTATTTAACATGTGCTCCCCATTCCAAATACTCATCGATAACAATGCCGAGATATTTTGCAGTTTTTACTCTCCTAATCACATCACTATCTAACGATATTGTAATTGTTTTATCTACCTTCTTCAGGCGATTTCGTGTACCAATTAGTAAAAATTCACATTTTACTAAATTCAACTTAAGTTTATTGCAAACAAGACATTTCGATATAGCTTGTAAGTCACTTTCAAGACTTGACTTAATTTCAGGTACATTCTTGGAACTGTAATATATACAAGTATCATCAGCATACAGCGATAATTTCGATTTTTGTACTACTTTTCCGAGATCATTAATGTATGTTGAAAACAGTAACGGGCCGAGTACAGACCCTTGTGGTATCCCACATTCAACTGTAGCCTGCTCTGATCGTATTCCATTCATGTAAACATACTGAGAACGAGAGGACAAATATGACTTAAACCACTTGTGGGTAGTACCCCGTATGCCAATGAAATGAAGTTTATCCAGAAGAATCTGATGAACTATACTATCAAAACTTTTTTTAAATCTAACATTACCATGCCAGTAAGCAATCCTTCATCCACATTATTTAAAACATCTTCTGTTGTATTCAAAACTGCAGTATAGGTGGAGTGATGTGGTCGGAAACCCGATTGGTTTTCAATTAATTTTTTTTTTCATCCGTGACATATTTATGTATTTGTTCAAATACTATCTTCTCAATAACTTTAGCTAATACAGACATAAGGGAAATTGGTCTGTAGTTGTCCATAACTTCTCTGCTACCTTTTTTTAAATATGGGAGTTACTTTTGAAATTTTCCAGTTTTCTGGTACATCCCCACTCTTCAGAGATAAATTTATGATATGATGAAGAGGTACAACTATATATGGTAATATTTCATGAATTAATTCGGCTGATATATTATCAGGTCCACAACCTTTACCCTTGGGGAGACTTTTCAACAGATCAGTGACCTTCTGAACTGAAACCTCGTGAAACTGAAATGAATCTTCTAATTGAGTGAGGAAATCCAATGCAGACTTTTCCGCGTGAGGTATTTCATTCTGAACATTCTTTCCTACATTAACAAAGTAGGTATTAAATGCATTCACAATTTCTTTGGGGTTTGTGACGTAGTGACCATCACCTAGTTTGACTGAATTGACCAGAGAGTGCGTTATTTTGTTTGGAAGTAAATGCTTGAGTGACGCCCACATCGAATTTCGATCTCCATTATTCTCATTGATACATGATGCAATGAATTCACGTTTTCGTTTGCGAATGATTGACGTGATTTTGTTTCTGAGCGATTTGTATTCACACCAATCCTTTTCTGAAGAGAAATTTTTTGCTTTCACTTTATTTTCGTCCCTCTCTCGTATCAGACCCAGTATATCAGATGTCATCCAGGGAGAAATTTTTATTTGTTATTCGGCATTTCTTTGGGGGAGCATGTTTTTCAATTTTATCTGTGATGGTTTGATATAAATTGTCACAAGAAATCTGGCAATCAGAACATGTCAAAACATTCTCCCACTTCAGTTCATTAAACTCTTGTTTTACAACATCCCAGTTCACTTTTTTCCAATTTCGAAAATACTTAAACTTATGCTTTTGTGGCTTTTTTTTTTGCCTACCTCTGACGTAGTAAACCATATAATGGTCACTGATTGTTAACTGCACAATCCCCGAATCTTGTATTTTTGAACAATCATTTGTTATAATCACATCAATTAGTGTTTGAGATAAATCTGTTACTCTAGTCGGATCTTTTATTATTTTTGACAATTAAAATCATTTACAATATCAGATAATTTTTCTGCCTGCCACTTCTTAGGACTCGACAGCATGTCACAATTAAGGTCTCCAAGGATGATATATTCATAGCCTGTGTCTTCCAGAACTTCAAAACATTCTTGTATGAGGTTAAACATTTCTGATCTTGCATTCGGTGGTCGATATAAGATTACAACTAGAAATGCTTTTTGTCTTTCTAAGCATATTTCAGCTACCATGCATTCTAAATTATCATGCATTAAGTCATATCTCATACGATAATTGATGTTGTCATTGATATACAATGTAATGCCTCCACCTGATCGATTCCTGTCTAATCTTTCTAAATTATAATTCTTTATATAAAGCTCATTATTACCGATCAAATCAAGTAAATGAGTCTCACTTAAAGTGAAAATATATATTCTAGAAAGTAATAATAGCAGTTTTATCTCATCAAAATGCTTAGTAAGTGAACAGACATTTAGATGTGAAATAACATGACCTTTACTTGAGGATAAAGATTGAAGTTTCTCATCTACCTCACTGCGTTCAGAGGGATACGGATCAATTTCATCGTTTACATTTGCATATAACAAAGAAGGATGGTTAATTGACTTATCTCGCTCACATTCAGGCTCGTCTAGGCATATACTGAATGGCAGTTCTGAAAGTAGACCGGAATCACATATCCAATCATTATCTGAGTTAAAGACAGCTTCAGACACAGACGTACATCTGAAGTGGCACCAAAGATGACAATTTACACACAGTAATGCTCTTTGATTTCTTTTAACGGACTTTTGGCATATGACACATGGGTATGATATCAACATTATCCAGAAAAAAAAAATCCCTCGTTACCTTATTCCCAGATTAACCCCCCCCCCAAAAAAAAATCCTGATAATCATTAAACAGATTAACAAAGCAAATGCAAAAGCATAAAGCAAAAACAAAAACAGAAACGACAAATCATTAAAATATCCAAATCACACAGAAGTGTTCAACACCAAAGTATCGCAGTCAACCTTTATTATTTTTCTTCAAAGTTAGCTTGCAGGAAGATCCTTTACTCCGCGGATCCCACGAGTGATGTATATTCCACCCGTTGCTCGTACTAGCGCAACAATTCTGCCGTCTGATGTCCAAGCCTCTTTGACTGACAGATTGGCTCTCGTTTTCGCGAGTAGGTCCTGATTTTTTCTAGCTAGATGTTCTTGTATTGACATCCGGGAGCCTTTCAGGAGCTTTCGATTTTTGATGACCAGCTGTCTGCTTTGGTAGGATACGAACTTCACCAAAAGTGGTCGCGGTGCTGTAGACGGGGAGCTGCCTTGACTGTTTCTATCTCGTTGTCCGCTCCTTGTTTGCCTTCGGTCGCTAGGTGGCGCATCGTTCGCGTCGTTGCCTTGGCTACGTCGTTGAAGCCGATGCGATCTGTCAATGGCAGAAGGTTGTAAGTCGATTCGTAGTTTCTCCCGCGCTATTTTACAGACCAGCTGAGTTGTGTCTTCCTCTTTTGTCTCGGGAACCCCGAAGAAGAGAATGCAGTTTCGTTTCGAATATTGTTCGAGATTGTTTGTGTCATTTTCCAGGCGGGAGATGCGGGATTCATACCCTTCGACTAACCCGTTTAGCTTCGCAATTTCTTTTTTCTGGGACTGTTGAACCGATTCCAAGTCCATTATTCTGCTCTCTTGCTTTTCAAGCTGGTCTATCAATTCAGCGAATGCTTGGCTCGCAGCTTCTTTGACTGCTTGTCGGATAGTTTCGGTCAAGCGTTCACTGCTCATTATTTTGTTAATGGCCTCGTCAACTGTTCTTGGAACTGGCGCCATTTTTCTTTCACTTGCTCCAGAACGATGAAAAATGACGTTGAGTTCACAATGTACAAAGTATCAATGTTCCAGAGTCATGCACAGACTAGATATGACAGATGATGATAAAATTCATTTTAGAGTGACAGATTATTAATCATATGGCAGAATTTTGTTAAAATTGCGATCGTTCGGCATCCGGAAAAGAAATATGTTTGTACAGCTTTAGTCTCTAAAATGGAGGCATGGTTTTGGAGGTGTAATAGCTGTTGAAGATCCGCGAAGAGTAGTATTTAAAGAATTAACTTCACATTGTGGTGGCAAAAGTGCACAGAAGATTCAACAAATTCACTGCGGTATACACCGTCTATTCATTTATCGAGAGAGGTATCATGCAACGTCCATATCACTCTCACTTCCCACGTACCTTGGGGTTGCATGTGCAGATGAAGAGTACATCTTCTTCTTCTTCTTCTTCCGTATAGTACAGTCCACAAAATGTGTATCAGCGTACTAGTGTGTGGGCAGGTGTGGTGCATGCATATACAGTGTCATTAAAATGTCTACAAAGTCACTATGTGCAGCTAAAAACACCCCTGGTTGTTAACGCAGTTGTATGTCCTGCACCCTCTTTTTGAATAGATCTAGAGAGGTGCAGTTGACAGCATCCAGAGGAAGGATGTTCCACAACTGGATGGCATCTGGGAAGAATGATGATTTGTAACATAACGTTCTTGTGTGAGGGACAACAAGTTTCAGGGTATGTCCACGATGCAGGTACGGTATAAGTCCGTGGGAGGTCCACTAGGGAGTTCATGACCCTGTACATCATTACTGCCTTTAGCTGGGCTCTGCGTTCTTGAAGTGTTTGCCAATGCAGTTGGTGAATCATTGGCGTAACACTCCTTGTCCATCGATAGTCACTAAGGACAAAACGTGCGAAACGTCGCTGGACTTTCTCTAATTTGGTGATGTTCTCCTGTGTAGAGGGGTCCCAGACAGTACTGGCATATTCTAGGATAGGGCGCAACAGAGTTGTGAAACAGAGGATTTTTGTTTTCCTTGGGCAGGCGTTGATGTTCCTTCTGAGGAAAGCTGATGTTGAGTTTGCTTTCTTGCTTAGGGTATCAACGTGATGATTCCAGCTGAGGTTTTTGGTTAGGTGGACTCCAAGGTACTTTGCAGTATCTGCCCTCAAAAGTGTCTGCCCATGGAGGCAGTAAGGCTGAGTGATAGGCTTCTGTTTCTTGGTTACAGTGAGAACCTGACACTTTGGGGGATTAAACTTCATGATCCAATCCTGTTCCCACTGCTGCAAAGCATTTAGATCTTGTTGTAGTGCAGAAGAATCCTGTTCTGAGGTGATTTTGCGATACAGCATGCAGTCATCCGCGAACAGACGTGCTTTCGTATTAGAAGTCAAGTACTCTGGCAAATCATTGATGTAAAGAAGAAACATCAGAGGTCCAAGGACACTGCCTTGTTAGTGGCACCCCAGATGTAACGTCAGCGATTTTCGAGGATGTCCCCTCAAGGATCACCTGCTGAGTGCGGTCCTGCAGGAAGGCGGCTATCCAGTCATTCAACAAGCCCCGTATTCCATAAAACAGTAATTTGTATAGCAGCCTTTGGTGTGGGACTTTGTCAAATGCTTTGGAGAGATCAAGTAGGATGACGTCGTGTTGTTCCCGAGCATCAATTCCTTTGGCCAGATCTTGAACAGCAAGGATGAGCTGGGTTTCACAGGACCGTTTCTTGCGGAAGCCATGTTGTGCGTCATGTAGGACATTGTGGCCGTCTAGGTGATCCATGATGGAGCTGCATACGATGTGCTCCAGTATTTTACAAGAGACAGATGTTAGGGAGATTGGTCTGTAGTTACCCGGGTGGTTTCTTTCGCCTTTCTTATAGATGGGCACAACATTGGCTTTCCTCCAGTCATCAGGAACTTCACCCTTATCCAAGGATGTCTGGAAAAACAGTGTGAATACTGGAGTAAGTTCTGCTGCAAGATCTTTCAACAATCTCACTGGGATGTCATCGGGTCCGGTTGCCTTGTGGATATGAAGATTTGAGAGGAGTTTAAACACACCACTTTCTGACACCACAATATTCTTCATTGCTGGGTATGGACTGGGGCATTTGTCTACCATGCAAGTTGGATCCTCATCATGGTTAAACACTGATACGAATTGGTCATTCAAGATGTTGGCTTTCTTTTGACTATCACAGTAGGTTATGCCATCTTGCCCCTTAAGTGGGGCAATGCCTGAGGTGTCACACCGCTTGCTGTTAATAAATGACCAAAAGCGCTTTGGGTTTTGGGTGGCATCTGGACTGATGATGTTAGTGATGTAATCATTGTAGGCTTCTTTGCAGGCTGCTCTACACTGCTTCTTCAGACTCTGGTATTTGTGGAAGTCATTCACCTTTCCACTCCTCCTGGCACGCAGGTAGCTGCGCTTCTTCCTTCTGGTGAGCCTCTTAACTGGTCTTGTGATCCATGGCTGATCAAATCTTGTGGAAGTCATTTTTGAAGGAACATGTTTTTCAAGAAGATTAAGGAGGAAATTTTTGATGTCGCACCACATTTCAGCAACATCACTTGATGAAGAATGTCGGTTGATATACTCATTCTGGAATCCTGCACAATCCTCCTTCATCTCCAGACTGGAAGCATGTTTCCACAGGTGGATTTTCCGTCTTGCAGGTTTGTTCCTCCTGGGGGTGGCGTCTGATTCTATAAACACGATATCGTGGTCACTTATGCCTTGAAGACTTGTGCATCTGTTTATCAGCGATGGTCTGTTAGACAGGAACAAGTCAAGAGTGTTACTATTTCTTGTAGAGAAATTCACCATCTGCTGCATCCCACTTCCAGCCTAGTCGAGAAAATGCCTATTCAAAGCAAGCAGGTTTTGGTTCCCTTTAATAGTGTGAGAGTTCCAATCTATATCAGGCAAGTTAAAATCTCCACACCAATCCAGACAACAGCTTTCTTGTGGGATTTCTCAAGATTGGCAAAAAGGCTGCACATATCCTCAGTGTAGTGGATAGAGCTTGAAGGTGGACGGTATGCAGACCCTACGATGAGTTCTTGATTCCCATTCACTTTGAGTTTAATGAAAACAGCCTCACAATCCGTGTTACATGGTAGCTGCTCATAGCAATATTCCCTAGAGATAGCTATGAGGACCCCACCGTAGCCGTCTTCTCTATCTTTGCGTATAAAATCATAGTTAGGAGGGAAGATTTCAGAGTAGTGGTTGCTATCATTGAGCCAAGTTTCGCTTCCGATGATTATGTCTGGTGTTGATGAATCAATCAAGTTGCAGATCTCTTCCTTCTTGTTTTTGACACTCTGGAAGTTGACATTCAAGATTTTCATCCGCTTGTGTGTGTTCTTGTTCCCATCTAGCTGTTTCCTCTGCACAGGAGATGAAGTGGCAGCTGGGGAGCCTGGACTGTCGATGGGACTGAGTGCGTCACTCCCCGAGGATAAGCCAGAAAAAGGGTTGGTAGTTTCAATGATGAATGATTCGAAGAGGCTGGTTGAGAACTGTGGCATCCCACAATTTACACAGTGCCAAGATACATTACTGTGGGTAAGGGCATCGTAGACAGGCGTAGCCATGTGCATGCAGTCTACGTGATACCAACACTGGCAGTCATCACAGGCTACGCCTCGTTGTTTCCATGTCACAGCACGATCACATAACTGGCAGGGGTACTTGGGAGCTCTTGGGCCCGGATTGAGTTCAACATCGGCAGCATTAGCAAGCAAGAGGAGACTGATGTACAGTAATGTGTGAGTTTCACGAGAATTCAAAGTGGCTTCTGAGTTTGTAAGCCGCAAGGATGACTTCCTTATTTGATGGAATACATGGAGTGAATTCGTAACACTTGCTTCCCAAAATCTACATGTAGATGATCTAGTATCAGGCCAGGTAGCATGCGACCCATCTTGATGCAAGTACAGTACATTGACAATTGAGGCTAATAAAAACTAAAAACTGATTCGAGGCAACATATTGGATCTAAGGTGCAGGGCACAACAAGCTGAATGAACCTACTGCCTCAAGATACATGTGGGACTGGGCAGGGTATATCATTCCAAGTAAGATGGTCCAGTGCATTACTTTGAACACAGAAAATCCAACAAATTATTCCATATTTTCCTCTGGCACCAACATTATCCTGACGTCAATGAGAGATCCAATAATATACACTTGCTTTAGTCGGCAGCAAACTACTATGGGTAGTTGCGCAAAGCTGAAATTTTACGTCAGGTTTTCTGCTCTGCTCCGCTCCGCACTCAAGGTAAACTGGGTCAGATCTCTTGGATCCGGCAATTTTAGAAATCAGCATCCCAAAATACCCCTATATGCAAAATCTCATACTTTTCGCCGGATGTTAGCATCTCGACTACTTTTTGCTCCATATATTTAAGTGCGAAGGTTATGCGCAAGAATGCGTGCTAAATTCGAGTACTTCTCTACCATTGGGCTGCGATGTCTTCCTCAGACAATTAAAAAGTTTTGTATGCAGTTTCAGTTCAGTTTCAGTTTCAGTATTCACAAGTCATGAAAAAAATTATCAACAAGATTTCACTTTACAAGTATGGTATAATCATGTGAAATAATACATGAACTTCATTACAAATCTTTAAGCGTACAGGTTGGGGAGACCGTTATCAATAAGCAAATCGCTTGACTTGGAGAACGGCCACTGAACATATTATGCCTTGTAACATTTATTTTTTAAACCTAAGGATTCGTATTCGATAAATACATGCATGAGACGGGGAGGATGATGTAGGAGCCATAGCAGGCCTCGATTGAGTAGGTAAGCGCGGTGCCAGACGAACTCAACCATCACTATCACTTCCATGAGAGTCTATGGGCTCGCAAAAGATGCAATAATTTGAACAACATCGTTTATTAGAAATTATGTGCAGAAAAGCGTAGAAGGTAAGCTCAAACTGACATCAGTGTAGTGGTCGTACGACTGACAAAATCGTTAAGGGGGACCTCCGGATGATTTTCAGACTGTTATATATGAATAACTATAAAAAAGTTATGCTGAGTACACACTCTTAAAACATCCGGGTCAGAACTGACCCGGAACTGGGTCCGTTGGGGTCACACACCGTTCCGGGTCAGAAATGACAGGGAATGGGGTCAGATATGACCCCGTTCAGAGTCATGAATTGGGTCAGGATGACCCCAATCGGGGTCTTCATGACCAAATTTCAAGATTTTTAGAGTGCAGAGTTTCAGAATTTATAGTGATTGGGATGAGGAATAGGAGTGTTTTCAAAATGTATATTACATATCACAATGAACAACGATGATGACATGGCAGCCTCACCTCAAGAATGCATGAGTAGGGGCTCGAGGAAGCAGAACAAAAGAAGAAAGCATGCATAAATTCTGCACAGATGAACGTGTTAAACACATGCTATTGCCATGGATTACATTTCTTAAAGTGTGAGGCTCCTAAGCCATCATCTTTGTTCAGAGTAATTCGTTCGGGTTATCAGAGTATTGATTTCTCAGCTCAAGGACCACAATAAATTCCACAAGTCTACGCATGGAGCTGCGGATTTTTGTACTACAGAATGTGAAATTATGAAAATCGTATGGAATGCCCCTTTAACAGCTAATGAAGGTTTTGGTATGTCGTACACCTATACCCGCACAGCGCGTATACTCTTTGCAAACGCCAATGAACGCCAGTTCACCAACTGAAAAAGTCTCTCGTTACTAGCAATCATAATAAAGGCTGATAATAGCTATAAAGATATTTCAAGTACATTTCAAAAATAGAACGTCCTCCTCTAGTGTATGTTATATCAGACTTAAAGTAATTATGTGCTTGCCGACCACCAAAATGTAATGAAATGATTTAAACGATATATCATATTCCCTGAACCCTATAACCGTTGTGTACACAGTCTATGCAGCGAATAGGCCTTGCGTTCTGTCAATGACGTCACATCAAGTACGGAACGCATAGCCGACTTTTGCGATTGAATCGAGGGTGTTCCCAGGATAATAAGCTATATACCAATTAGGGCCTACTCCAAAATGGGTTCATATTCTGGGAAACGGCTGTCTTATTCTCTTCTTTTTTTTCAGGAAAACTTGCATTAAAAGAGCTGGGTTGAAGAATGATAGCCCCTATAGTATAAAATTCATAGTATTATAGTCCCTTAAAAAAAGACATGATTAGAAAGAAGTTGGTGATTAAAAAATGATGAAAAGACCTATATTGAGTCATAAATGTTGGTTCTGTACGTGCTTGAGGTAACTTCTGACTGGAAATAACTTACTTTCTATTCCCCTATACATTCTTCCTTTTTTTTTTAATCTGGCCTAATCCCACCTTACCATTGGTTACGCAGCTCCATCCACAAACACCATCGCATATGCAACTTTTGCCCTGCGGACACGCCCCACGAGGTCTATTCATGCACGCCGTACGGCAGCTCCGTCCGTAGAATTCAACAAGGAAATTGTTTCTCCGACACCTTCTTCCTGTGAAGGGAGAAAAAATATCAAAAGATAAAAACAAGAGTAGGAGACATTAAAGGACACGATGTACTAGAGTACTTGAGAGAAGTGATAATAATCTTAAATCACTACAGATTAAAAGTAAGTATCCCTTTAGACCGAGGTCGAGTTCGCCGCAATAAATAGAATAAGATCAAAGAAACAATATCATAAGAATTTGATTTATTATTATCATCATTAATACACACGCTGTAGTACGTGACTCATTGCTCTTCTAATGATACTAATTAGCTGGCCACAACATGGAAACAGTTTAGTATTTTCCATTTTCCTCCGATTCGTGATTCCCTTAAAAAGCTATTTAAAAAAATGACAATAAACACCATTCACACAGCGATAATAGGCTCTATAATACCTATGTGTCGACAAGAGCCCAAACGACCGCTCCATGATCCATCCACGCACGTTCTCTCGGCAGAGGCGGGCGGGAAGACGGCGTACTTGTCGTCGCACTGTGTAGTCGCTACAGTTCCCTCCTGATAAGTGTCCGGGTGCCAAGCTACAGCCGGTGGGTCGTATGTGATGTCTGCGAAAGTTATCGCCTCAAGAGAGGTACAGTTTTCGGCTAACACTCCTAAACAAAGAAACAAACAGAAAAGTGAGAAGAGTCTTGACGAACAGAAAACAATAAGTTGCGGTACACAGTATTAAATCCAGTTTTAGACCTCGGCAGTGCTGGAGTGTATCGAGGCTCCTTTTGTTTCTTGTCTTTGTCAATGACATTGTTTTTTTTTTTTGTGTGTGTGTTATACTCTCATGTTCTCATTAGTTGCCAACGCACAAAAATCCTTGTATCCAACAAAGATTTGAATGATCTTATAACAATAGCTATAACTTGGAATTGAGAATCTGCATGATTGCATTGTTCGCCTGTAACAAACTATTAATTAAGAAACAGAAGAATACCCAGTAATTCCTCAAATACTTGTTATTGAGGCCACATTGTGTCAGTTGTGGATAAATTAACATTTATTGGGGTCACACTAAATTGATATCTCTCCTATAAGAAGCCTCACGTCAATGCAATGTCACTTAAACATTAACAAGTCATGGTGTTCAGCATGTCTTACCCCTAACCGCACGTAAACTATTGTTTATTTAGACAGTATCATAGTGCCACATTTGAATTGAAATTCATAAAATAGAAATACTTTAAAAAAGGGTAATCAGAGTTATAACGAATGCCTATATATATGACCACACAAGTACACATCTGTTTTCTCATCCCGATGAAAACCCATTTTCTTTGCTCAAAGTTTTCGCTATTTATTATTACAACTGTTTCTGGTCAGTTTTTCCTTCCTTGTTTCAAAATATATTACAAAAAGCTGCATCGCTTCGGCGATCCCTCACATTTATTCCAAAGTTGATTTACATCATTTGGATTTATGTCAGGTTAATGTGTGTGTGTGTGGCACACATGTACACACTATAGCTTCTGACCACTGCACGAGCAAAGAGAATTAAGGGTTTGGGACGAACAGCGATCTAGGGCTTTCAATAGCTCAGTCGGTAGAGCACCGGTCTAGTAATCCGGAGGTCTCGGGTTCGAATCCCGATAAAAACCCATTTTCTTTGCTCAAAGTTTTCGCTATTTATTATCACAACTGTTTCTGGTCAGTTTTTCCTTCCTTTTTTCAATATATATATATATATATATATATATATATATATATATATATATATAAACAAAGCAAAACACAACAAACGTGCAATAAGAATTTTTACCCAATCACAGCTCCAATCCCTCTCAGAGCTTTTACGAAAAACAACAACAGCAACCTACAAAATCAGTCTAAGAAATTTGCACATTTGTTACCTGTACTTAATAGATTTATACATCAATGATATTTTGCCAAACCGTATTGGAATTGCATACAATACTCTACAAAGTAGTAAGATATAATACTCCATTTCATAAAACAATGTTACTAGACGTACTTTGCTGGCTCTTTTTTATGGAATTTCATATCAGATAATGCTAAATGAAGCGTTAGTTTCTCGTCTTTTAACAGAAGAAAAAGAGTTTCTTTTAAATCAAGACTTCGTTCGACAAATGTATGAATAAGTTAAAGATATCTTCTCTATCCACTTGTTCATGTTATGTCCATGGTATTCTTTAATGATTTCATTACGTATGCCTATCTTTTTTTTTTATCACGCCTATGTTTATGGCCTTGATGAAAGCATCAAGTTTGTCACGCCATCAATTCCAAAACACTGCAATTTACAGCCTCATTCTTCGACTTCACTACCTTGAGGATATGGATTTTTAAGGATTGTACAATGAAACAAAGTAATGAATAATTTGTGACGAGACGATACAACCTCATTTGCATATTAGACTTGATTGATGTCAGTATTTCGTGGGAGGGCGGGAAACTTCATAATTATACAACATCTTTTAATAAATATCGATACAACTGTAGTCATGTTGCTTGTTTAATTCTACTCTTGTTTCTGACTGGGAGCTTAAATTGGAATGGAGTTACCCTTTAAAAGCACAAATAGCATGAAGACAGTGTTGTTTTTAAGATGAGTGCTATTTGATGTACGGGGTATATTCGTTTGTGATGAATGATCACGTAATGAAAATTCTGTAATTGTTAAGATTTGAAAGCTTTCAGAAATCCTGTAATGGAGCGAATTACTATCAAATAATATGAACACCCGATGAATGGCATAACATTAGCGCGGCTAACACACGATAGCCTCATGCAGAGTGTGGTTAAAGGCACTCAATCGTGGCGAGTGGTTTGTGCGGCACGGAGACGAACGCAACACGCTGCCTCCCCCATTCTGTATCAAAATGTAGTGACCCCGAATGAGAATAGCGCTGGCTCAATGGGTCAGCGAACAACACGCTAACCTACAAGAGCTCTATGCTACAAATCTCCTAACCCAAAATGGCTGTCCGAGCGAGCCACGAGAGCTTCCGAATGGACGCACACTCTCAGTGCGCATGCACATGAAGAGAGGCCAAAAGAGCCACGCGTCTTCTGGCCTCTCTCCTCCAATCACCGCAGCTCGCGGTGACAATGTTTGTGTATGATGCGTACACACACACGCACACACACACACACACGTGTCTCAGTGGCAGCATTGTCCCACACGTTTATGGATATAGCACCGAGTCTGGCATTGCGCAATTGCATGCACAAACTTCGGTCGTTCGGAGTTTACGTACCATAAGGGATGGCGATCGGCTGCCTTGAAGTATGTGCGATATACATCCATACGTGCAATTTAACAAAATCACTTTTGATATGTTCACAGAATATACAGAACAATTATGCAAAATGTTTTACATTGTACAAACAACTGAAATATTCGGAAAATGTTTTGAACAGGTTTCATACTAAACGATTGTTATTATCAGGTATTGGGTAATGACATAGGCCTAATTTACTGAACACAGAAAACTGAACAAATAACTTTCCTGTATCGTTTACCTTAAAGCCAACTCTGAATCCTATTCTTGCATTCTCACATGGGCATCGGAAATTCCTCCCAATACAATCCCCTTACTTCACGCATGATTTCAGTCATCCACACCCCATCCCATGCAGGAGCACGTTCAACACACACACACACACACACATACACACACGCAAGCACCAACCCATAAACGGACACACATACACATACGCACACTCACATTTGTGGCTTCCCAAGGAGATGATAAGATTTGTTATTCCAGTCTAATTATAATTGGTGCATTAATATTCTGGATGATATTTTTAGAAATAAGTATTTAAAGCTAAGACAAGGGTGTAGCTACCTGACAAGCAGCACAGCCAAATGCATAATTGTAGGGCAGTAAATACCGGCGACCGCTGATTGCCCTCCATATTAACGGGATCTACGAAGCATGCAGTCTGCGGTGTTCAATCTTGGATGTGTTCAGTGCACAAAGCAGCGTTATCAAACTCGATACCTGAGGCACCATGTACAACAACTCGTGCAGTGCTAATTGACATCCCGAGTTCAGCCTTCCAGCTTCGGCAAATCGCACACGGTCTCTGATTGGATGAGCCACTCCGACTCGGATGAGCTGTAGACGGCATGTACTGCACTGAATGGATGAGCTCGCCCCAACTTGGTAGCCAATCAAATGGAGACAAGGCCGTCGATCGTACAAATCCCCTCGATTTCTCAACTAATGGAGACACGTGCTGCCGAGGGTATGCATTTTGCCATCCCAACCTCACTCTCGTTGTTCAGAACTTCCTGCTGTTTCGGGATATTTTCATGTCATTCCAAGAAAACAGACATGGGGAAGACATAAAATCCAGACTGTGTAATATTACATATTTTGCTTTCAGAAATCGTGAAACGAAAGGAAGTCTTTTCCTACAAATTGTTTTTGATTTTCAAGTCTCTGGCAAAATATTTGTCGTGGGTATTAAGGTTAAAGGTCAAAAGGTAGGGCGCTTTATATTTTAGGATAAAGAAAATTCAATATGTCCCCGCATAAGTGTTTCAAGAATTGTTCTGAGTGATCATTGTTATCATTTTTCTCAACTTTTGAAGAAGATGAGGATAAATCAGGTATTTAGGTTTACACTTGTAATCACTCAAGACTTCTGTCAATCATTTCCCTCAATGACCATCTCGATAAACCTCCCTTAACTGCTTGAAGAACTACAGCTAAGTTTTAAAGAAAGAAAGAAACATTATACGCCATTACTAATTTGGTTTTCTTTTTCATTCTACATTTCTCTGCTATAGGCCTATTATAGCTGTGATTATTTCATCAAAATAATATTCATGGAATTTTGGGTTGTTTTGTAATTTGTGAATTCGGTGGAAGATAGAATTATTGATCCATTCAACACAGTTGCGCCTCTTTCAATTGATCATTTTAATCTTGATCTATTCTGTCCATTGCACTTATAAAAATTCATTATTTGTATTATATTGATATATATATATCATTAATATATATATTTATTTTATATGGCGTGAAATGATTATACATACCTTTTGCTTATATACATTTCATATTCATTGGTGGTGTTTCTATTATACATATGATATATATATATATATATATATATATATATATATATATATATATATATTTATGTATATATGTATATGTATATATGTATACAAAAGGTATATATAATCATTTCACGCTTATGCTTCATTCCGAACGAGATCCGTGAGAAGTGAAACGACGTAGAAGTTAAAAAGAAAGAGACGAAAGAGGGAGAGAGATTAGGGTTGTTGCAACGTCGGCTGGTTTTCTGTGGCATACTTGGCAAAAGAATATGGAAATAGAAATATAGAGAAATAATATAGAAATAAGCTTGAAAAACACAGGTAAGATATAACATTGCAATAAAGAGGGACAGGGAAGGAGGGCAATAATGACACAGAAACAGATAGAACAGAAAAAGGAAAAATGAGAAAAAAAGCTGAGAAGCAAGAATTTGTATGTATATTATTATATATATAAATGTATATCTAAAGATTAAGCGCTTGAATAGATCCTGTATTTCAGAGCCTCTTTTCTCAGTTCACACTTTTCCAGTATTTAGGTAAGGTTACGGGAATCCATTTAAATTGAGCTATATATCAATTTAAAGTTTAGAATCTGCTCTTGTAGACTCTGCCCTTCACTAGAAAGCCATGTCTGGCGACTTTTTGTTGGTTTTGTGATGCAGGGTCACATATGATGTTGAATTTTATACCAGTAGAATATAGGTTTGCCAAGTTTGTATTTCACGTTATCCGGGTCAGAGACCACATCTATAGGACGGGTACAAAAACAGGAAGATACTTACTAGTAACATGACGCCTGCTTCCGGCTTTTCTCTGGCAAAGTGTTGTTGTCATAGCTTCTACTTCTGTCTTCAATCCAGGAACTCGAGACTCAAGAGGGAAACCCCCATCGGTGCTCATGAAACCTTCTTCGGAAATTAGGTGCCCAGATTTGTTCCGATGATCATCAGTTTTGTGTAGCGGAAAACTTCCTGCGACGGATGTCAATTTTATAGTGCACGGTCGCCGAAAGTACCATGCTGACCTTTTCCAATCTGCCGTTTAAGTTCAGTACAGTTTAGGTCACTAAATTCCTGCATTCCGTTTTTAATACAATAACAGAATATAACGAAACGTCGTGAATTGCATAAAATTGTGCGAATGCATCTTGAGTACATTCGCAGGAAGGAAAATATACAATAGTGGGGCAGATATGTGAAAAAGATGCTCACATCCGGCGGAAAGTATGAAATTTTGCATATAGGGGTATTTTGAGGCGCTGATTTCAAAAATTGCCGGATCCAAGAGATCTGGCCATGGGGTCGGCCGCCATTTTGAATTCCAATATGGCCGCCGTCAAAGATCCCTATCTTCAGTTCTGAATGACATAAGCCATTGGAATTTGATACATAAAAGCATGGTGATATGATAACTTCAATAAAAGACTTATTTGATATGTCTGACAAGCTGCACGGCAGCCGATTTGAATTTTTGTACAAAGTTGCCATGTTGGAGTGTTGAAAATCTCTATCTCGGGTTTGTAAATTAGGCTACCTGATTGAGCGCGCGTTTGTAACTGATTGAGTGCGCGGTGCTGTATTTACATTGTGACGTCAGTGAAAGGTGCGTTATGCTTCCTTTGTGCTGCACTTTTTGACATGCTCGTGAATGTTAGTTGTAGTGTTTGTCTTCGTAGCCACATTTGAATTCAAAATAGCAGGCATTGCGTTTGTCAGACACATCTTATGAGTTAATATTTTAACTCAGTATGTTAAAATACTTGTTTACACCTAATTTCAGCGTCACTCACCACTTAGAAATCGAGATAGGGATTTTGAATATTTCGTCGAGGCGGCCATATTGGAATTCAAAATGGCGGCCATTCGATCTTTGTCAGACACTTTAAATCAATCTGTCATCAAATTCAATATGTCAAAACGCTTTTATGTTCAAAATTTTGGTGCCACAGGTCATTCAGAACTGAAGATAGGGATCTTTAAATTTGTTTTGTGACGGCGGCCATATTGGAATTCAAAATGGCGGCCGACCCCGTGGTAAGATCTCTTGGATCCGGCAATATTTGAAATCAGCGCCCCAAAATACCCCTATATACAAAATTTCATACTTTCCGCCGGATGTGAGCATTTCGACCCATTTTTGTTACATATCTGCCCTACTACAAAGGAGAAAGCTTAAAAGGGCATTTTACCGTTTTTTTATTTTTTGATATGTTGTTCTTTTAATTCTAAAAGACCCAGCGGTGCAAACAAAATCAAAATTTCATAACGACTAAGTCCGTAATTTAATGTTGAAAATGGAACTTTTTAGGTGAGAATTATGCTAATGAGCTGACGAGCCCGGATGTTATGATGTCACAGGTGCTCTCACTATTACTGATTACAAGTGCTCGCATACGCGTGCGTTAATTCGTATCGAGTAGCAGACGACGCTTAGGCCTAATTTAGCTACCAGGCGGCGCTTGTGTACTGTTCTATCCATGTAGATATCTCAAATTTCACTAAACCAAATCGCACCAAAATTACAGGATATACTTCATAGCATATTTCAAAGTATTCTCTTATATTTGAACAAAATCAGTAATCGAGAAGTATCAATATTGACGTCGACTTTCAAGTCGTCACTCAAAAAAAACCTCACTCTTCGCGAGAGATCTTGGCGAACGCAAAATGCACAATCTAGAACTGAAGTTAGCCGACTAGTACTGTGCGAACGAGGAATTTACGCGAGAACTAAACTCAAAAGTGTAATGATTTTTGCGAGTTGTGTGATATAGGAACTACATTTTTCATTCAACTTACCACAAATAATTTGTAAATTTATTTATTGCCCCCGATTACTTGAAAGATTTGTCTCATGATATTACATGGCTAACTTCAGTCTGTGCGTGCGCAGCAGGTAGGTAGGGCCTGGCCGCAATCACTCGTGTTAATCGTAGAGCAGATTATTTTTAGCGACGCCGACAGGAAAGTCGACATCTACACTTACGCTTCCCGACATGTGATTTGTTTCCAATTAACGTGAGCTGTTGGATATGAATCATAAAGTATTTCCTGTGAGTTTGGTGCCATTTGGCAAGGTGAATTTTGAGATATCTACGTGGATACGGAAGTACGCTAGCACTATATACCTACACCAGCGCTGGGATCGCGAAGCGGCGACACTGTGTTAAAATTTACGTGGTCACACCACTCTTCCGAGATATGGGTCCTAGTACGTAGGCCTACTGAAACAAACTGTTAGATCTAACATTAGTCCTTGGTGTAAATAACTCCACTATGAGATTTATCTCGACTACAAAACATCGGAAATCCATAAAGCAGATACCTTACCTGAAAAATCCAGCACAGGAACAACAGTGCCTGCAGGACAAGGGTCCAGATCTAGATCTGGAGTCTGGACTTTCGTCTGGACTTTCTTCAAGTTCTGGCAGCAGGGGTATGTAACGTTACGCTGTGCCTTATTAGCGCTGTGCACATAGGGCCTACAGCTGCAATGTCGACGGTGAGTGAGTGTAGGGCCTACTCATCAAAACTTGGACTGCCACGTAGAACCTACTCCTTGACTGCTCAGTAGTCCTAGTCCTAGTTCTAGTATTTCAGAGTCCATGTGTACTGGGTACCGTTTTCATCTCACTAAGTGTAAATCGTGCGTGCCGTTGAAGAGAGTCTATGATATCTACATTTGGATTTAGATTCACTCAGCCCTCATCTACGTTAGATAGTTTGAACTGGCGAACCATCGCTCGATCATGATCATCAATGCGTAACGTTACTTACACACAGTCTTCTATGGGCAGCACGTTCGGATAACGATGCCAATTTCATTTTGCATATCTGGAATTTCCCCACAAGTTTTATCTAAATAAAATGCTGTTGAAGAGATTGCTTTTAAAGATTAATAGATATTGTTTAACATGTTTATTATAGCTCCATATTGCAATTATACTAAATAAAAGCTTTTGCAATACTTCGTGTGAGATTTAATCAGTAAATTGGCATTATGTAGTTCGTCTTGCTAATGTCGGAGTTGTGCACCAAGAGCACCTGTGACGTAGGCCAAATTGTGTGGATCGTTCCATGGCTTGCTCGTTTTCATTTTTTTCAAAAAATCATTACAGGCTTATCCTGGGTTTTACAATCCTCTCTTTCCAGTAGTAGACATCAAAAAATGTAGATTAGAATTATCAGACAATTAGAAAATGTCAGCACAGTTTTCTTTTAAAGCAATGTTAACTTCAAGGTTTTACTATTATAATATACGAGAGGAACACTTCTAATTAGGTTTTGAGAATACATGCATATATATATATACATATATGTATATAAACATTATATATATATATATATATATATATATATGTGTATGTATGCGCGCGCGCGCGCGCGCGTCTGTGTGTGTGTGATTTTATGTGTGTGAGTCATGTTAGTTTTTTTCGTTGTTCCAGTCTCGTTTCATGTTCATTTAATTCGTATGTGAGTGCGTGTGTTTCTTGCCCTCTCATTTTTTTTTTTGTGATTTTTCAGAATATCAAAAAAAAATATCCTTGTTTTTCTATGGATAGTTTTTTTTTTTTTTTTTTCAATGGGGTCTACATGCAACAAGCATTGTCTTTTTGGCCGGTCTCTCCATTTTTAGCAAATCGTATTTTGTTTACTTCAATTTGATCACTTCAGGATTCATTACGATGTGTAATTCCTATAAGCTAGCTTCCACTGTTGTACATTCTTTTCATTTCACATTGTTTTGCTTACCTTATTCTGTTATGAAAGAAAGTGATATGTATGTTTTTGTTGAAAGATAGAACAGATCTGAATTGAATTGAATGCTATATCTGCACAAATAACGATGATATCGAATATTTCTAGTACACCTGTGTTGAGAATAACTTTATGCCTAATCACTCGGTGAGCTACATTACCTTATTTAAGTTATGGAATGTCAGCATGGAAAAAAACGCATCAAACACTATTGGATAGGGTTTTACTGTTACAAAAGAAGGCATCGATCGAATCATTTGCAGTGCTGCTCCATGTTCTCATACACATTCTTTGTTTTTGATAAGATTTTGAGAATTAAGGACTTCATATGCATTATTAACTCTTTACTCTAGTTTGATACTACCGTATCTAAACTACGGGATTCTTGCTTGGGGTAATACATATCAGATATTACTAGTACTTGATAAACTTTTTTTATTGCAAAAGAAAGCGCTCAGAACTGTTTTTAACCTAACTACACGAGAACATACTGATCCTTTGTTTTTTTTACCATAAAATACTAAGAATAAAAGATTTGTATGTGTTTCAACTTGGTCAGTTCATGTTTAATTATAACAGCAACTTTTTACCCAAAATATTTCACGACTCTTTTCATCGAAACAGTCATGTACATAACTATCCTACGCGACGATCCAACGAATTCCATCTTCCATTCATGAGAACCGTACATGCCCAAAATACATTTCTGTATACCGGACCCAGACTTTGGAATAATCTAGATAATAGCTTAAAAGACTCACCCTCATTCCTCACATTTAAATACAAATTCAGAAAACATTTGTTATCTGCTTATAATTCTAGATAATCTGAATTAATTGTTTTAATTTATGCTTGAGGTTTCACCTGTCCTGATGTCGCAGCACTTGGCGTGTTCTGTATACAGACCTCTCTTCTCTCTTTATTCTTCTTTCCTCTTCCTTCCTGTCTTTGTTCCTCGTAGACTTGTTTTGTCACCGTCTTCTCTCTTCTCGGTACTGTATCGCGTCGTATATGTGCGTGGGTAACTGAATGTCTGTACGAGTGTGTCGTCCTTATATTTTCCCGGTACACCAGTTCAATGAACACCGTCTGGGCATTAGCATTGATACTTATTTCCTATTATTGTCGAAGCCAGCGTATAGCTATATTTTTACAAACGACTTAAGTAATCTATATTCAATATAAATGCTGTAAGAAAATAATAAAACAAACTTGAATCATATATTGCTTACTCATCAATTATCTAGGGATCCACGTCCTACAACCTTAGCTTTTTTGTGGATCGCTATTTTCCAAAATTGAAGTTATTTTCTGAAAGCTCGCGAAGTATACATGTATACGCATCGTTCCTTCTGATTATTGTACATATGTTGATGTATATAATTTATTTCGTATATTACATGAACCTTTTGTAAAAGTGTAGACAATATCATTTTATGATATGTATACTTTGTATTACGTTTTGATTTTCGTTGATTGGAAATAAACTATGATTGATTGATTGATTGATTGATTGACTTGTTTTGATTTCGTTAAGGAAATTTATGTATAGTTAAATTAACTGCCTCCCGTTTATTTTCAACTCATTGTTTTCTCGTAACCTGACATATCATAAATATCCAACTAGACAGCAAAATGGATATCATTTGCGTGTGTTAAGAACTGTGCTAGTTCAGTAGACACCATTTACACAGGTCCAAGGTTCTGAAACTCCCTTACTCCAGACTTTAAAAATGTTTTTGTATTGAATTCGTTTAAAAGAGATAGAAATTATTTCTGCCGAAGTCTTATGGTGCAACAGAAACTAACTAATAAAATTGTGGTTTTTTTTTTTCTGAAGTATAGGTTTTGTTTTGAAGTAAAATGTTATAAATTCTTCTTAGACCTCGTCTGCTTAACATTCTATATCACATCCCATGTATATCATGTTATTGCGAACTTGTTTACTATCGTGCGTGCCTTCACGGAAAATATTATGATTTCCGCTTTCAGCAATTCCCTGTGCTACTTTCTCGGTTGCTTTAAACGCTATGATGTCCTGCTATGGCTAATTGTCTCTGTGGGTTTAGACCTTTGTTGTATCAATAATGATCTAGGCTGTTTTCTAAATGTCTCTTTCCCCCTATTTCTGTCTCCTCTTTTCCCACTTTTCTATTTTTCTCTCTTTCCTCATTTCCCGCACTCTTGATAAGTTGTTCACCTATTTGCCTCATCCCTGTGTGGTACCCACATGATAGAGGCGAAGTCTTTTGAGTGGGTACCTTAATTTTTTTTTTGTCTGTACAGAATGAATAAATAATTTGTCATGTGTAAATAATGCCTCAGTTTGTAATAACTACAGGCATGAAACTGTTATTCCTTGCTACCTGTGTAAGACTCCTTTAAATGCATGTCAGATTTACGTATTTTTGTACATTCTGTTGGAAGAAGTGGAAATAAAATTTTGAAGTGAATTGAATAATTGGGAAAATGTTTCGGAAAGGTTTGTCATAGTGCTCGGAAATGAATAGAACATGAATGCACAATCATTCTATTATGATATGTATTGTAAGCATCTCTTCTTCTTCCTTCTTATCAGAATTTATGCCAACTTAAAGTATGGATTAAAGAGGACCAACCTGCATGGTTTAAACACATAGCGTAAATATATATATATATATATATATATATATATATATATATATATATATTTACAATAGAGATGTATATAGACGTGAACACACGTAATACATGCATGTATATTGGTAGACCGATTAACCATGGAGTCAATAATGACACAAAACTACTCAAAACATCCATCAATGCCGCTCTAAGCCGAAAGTTTGGAAGAATGAAAATTATATATATATATATATATATATGTATATAATGTTTATGTAGTTGAGTTCGACACTAGCACTGGTGTGGTTTCACTCAAAATGACGCTTCAAAACAGCCTGAATGATGGCACAATCTAAGTACACTGCAGATTTCCCTTTTAACAGTGTTTAATTTCTAAACATCATGATAACATGCAAATTTCGTGGTTATTATTTTTTTAATGGAGAGGGAAAATGACACAAATTATAAGAACTACGAAGCAATTACGTCACCATTTCTTAATTCCATACAAGAAAAGAAAGAGAGAGAGAGAGAGAGAATTCTAGGGAGCAGAGCCAGAAAGAGAAAGAAAGGAGAGGAAGAGAAAAAATAGAAGTTAAACTCAATTAGCATGGTTAAGGGACACAATGATCTTGCCCTTTCATAGAATATGCTGTGTTCTTTAAATTGTTTTTTCTTTTTACTGGTATTATCATGTAGGCATTTCCGTTTTAGAGGTTTAATAATCCACTTTTTAGAGATTTAACATTTCACTTTCCCGCGGAATTACATTTTCCTGAGGCGAGTGCGAAAACATTGGCTCTATGAGAAGACATAAATTCCAAGGGACTGTCAAGAGTTAGGTCTATACAAACATTTATTACAACAACAGAGACTAGGCAATATTTGTTCTAAAAATCATAGGACCTCAAAAGTACACATCTTGTCGTTCTAGCCTGGTCGGTAGGTGATCAAATTTTAGATTTATAATACCTGACTGCTCGCAATATAAGTTGTACAACGATTTCGATCCTCGTCGCATCATACGTGATTGACTAATCACCGACCAATATACAGAATAATGTACACCATTATACAGGTGCGTCTTAAGACTGCATGATGTAATGTTAACAATGATGTTTGATACCGTAAAATATATGAAGCTGAGATGATTATCCGTACACTGTATTTTTATTTTATTTCATTTTCTTCAACACAGTTTCGAAAAGAAATCAAATTTCTTTTCATTTAAATCACAAAAGAGTCAATACGGTCAGACTGACGGATTATAATATACATGATTCGAAGAATGAAATTGAATGCAAACATTCATTCCGTTAAAATGTATTTTGTATTACCAAATTAGCCAATAATCACTGAAGAAGAATTGCAACTATATAAGGGGTTGACTAAACACGTAGCATTTCAGAGAACCCATGGAGGGGGGGGGGGCAGGATGGGGTAGGAGCATATAGGCTTACAGTTTTGTTCATATCAGAATGGTAAAAGAGACCTGAAACTGTATAATGTATTACATTTTATATTCTAGTACGTAAATACTAGCAAAGATTTGGTAAATTATGAACATGATTGTGATGATGACAGGGTGATGATGACAAATGAGACAATGAAGATGATAGTGATGATGGTGTTGATGAACATGATTGTGCTAAAATGAAATGGTAAGCACAGAAACGTTGTGTATATTTGTAGGAGATTTAGATTTAATTCACATACATTAAATATAGGTTCTAAGTATGATCAGTACAAAATGATATTCGCAGACTGTAGTCTGAGAATAACAGTTTTCACTTTCACAGTTCACCAAATGAATATTACAGGGGACTTGTAATTTGGCAAGAAGGGCCTGTCGTGTTTCTCGATTCTTTCGGTACTTGAACACTACTTTAAAATTTCAATTTGTTGCATATTATTCATAACTTCGATACATAAATCCTCGTATGTATACATTCAATGCATGTTTCTGTTTGAGATTTATGACATCAAATTCGTCCAGTCTTGCTTTGCATATTGATATTAAATATACTCTAGCCAAATCATTCGCAGTGGACTCAGCGTCAGCTATTCCGCCTCAGGGCATATGGACAGTGATTATAACCTCTTGCTTTGAAATGTCTTGTTCATACTTTTCTCCCGTGTTTATTTGACCATAAAGAGTTATGAAATAGACCTGATTGTAGGACTTTTGAATCGTGTAGTATGATGCCGCATTATGCATGAGTAAACTTATATACATTGGCTTGCAACTCAGTGTTGGTGTAACATGGAACGCCTCACTTCTACGACTATGTCGGGGTTGTAGAGCGCATATGAATATTGCACATTAGATTTATGCTACGAGCTGATGTAATCCAGAGTTTGCAAGTGTGTGAATGTATAACTTGGACAAATAGAATTGAACAAGGATCGTAAATCGCATAGCTGGCCCAAATCCCCACAACAAAGAAGGGGTGTTCATTTATAACTAGACAGCAATAATGACAATAATCACCGTAAACTTTATAATAGTCATCATGTTTTACAAAATGTTTTTGTCACAACCTTTTCTCACAAAAATTTATGTTTACCACAAGTGCATCCAAGATACCAAGAATGAATGCAATACGCACATTTTGCATTTCATTTTCCATTCCACTGCGATGATTTGTTCATGAAGGTCACACATTACAATACTCGTAATGATTTCAATCTATTTTTAATGGCATATTAAGGAGCTAATGGAAAAGTAAACACATAGTAAATACAACGATATGATCTGGTGAGATGGTGATATCGAAACGATGATATTAATTAAAGCAGATAATGTACTAAAAAGTCACAATCAAATTTCGACAACAATTTTCAAAACAAAAGTACCACAATCTGCATGAAAAACCTTTCTTTTTTAATCGTCGATTTTTTTTCCCGCGAACACAAAGTTAATCACGATTGCAGGTCGAGCTCTTCTTTCATCCTGTGATTGGTCGTGCAGTTGGCAGTGATATCGTTGATCCAGGCGACGACGTCCATGCCGATCCTGGAGAAGTAACCACGATTGGAGATGGCAAAGGGGTCCACAGGACACCACTTGCCTCCGTCGCCGACTCCTTCAAGCGACCATGACGACTCCCCGTCGTACCTGGGACAGAAAAGCGGAGAACCGCGATCGCCTCGGCAGTACAAGTTCTCGCTTACTCTGGTTTTGAGAAGGAAATAATGAAGTAAAATAATTGTCTCTCTTTCTAGTTCATGATATTCATTTTGAAAAAAAGAAGTATGTTAAAGGGATAGTACAGTATTGGTGGAGATGAGAATTGGGCTCAAAACTTTTTGCGAGATACTAAGAAAACACTTATGATATAGTACAGAGCATACCATTTTAAGAGGAATTCAAAGTTGATTTGATGAAAATCAGGTTTGGAATGACTGAAACATCCAAAAACAAAGTAAAACAAAGCGATCGTAATAAAGTGTGGGTCCCACACTTTATTAGAATCGCTATTTTCAATCAGCCATTTCAAAACCAATTTTCATCAAATAAATGTTGAATTCCTCATAGAATTACATGCTCTATCATATTTCATAAGAGGTTTCTCATTATCTCACCAAAAATGTTAGAAACGTGAAATTAGGTATCAACCAAAACTATACAATCCCTTTAAAATGATATTCATATTCAGAGGTAGCAGGACTAAACACAAGTTAATCATCATTTTCCCCCATCGGAGGGGATGGCGGAAAGGGAGGGGTTAAGGGACAGGGATGGGGATGGGAGGGGTAGGGGAAGGGGAGAGGGAGGGGAGGGTGATGGGGGGGGGGGAGCATCGACGACCCAACTACGAGTACAACACTCTTCTCTTCTCCTATGTAGGTGCAGTCAATGTCCTCGGGCGACTTGGGTAAGCCTAGGTAGGATAACGATTAATTTTTAAGAAATAGGATGATTTTAGAGCAAACCAAATTGAACTTACCTGCTATTTCCGACTGGTTAGCATGATTTGCTTCGCCTAGTCTGTTTGAACCATGTCGAAAATTTCTTTTTGTGTTTGTGTGCCCAAATATGTAAATTAATAGTTTTTTGATCGCGTCGTAGGGACAATGATTCTTGAAACCGATCATTTTGGATGTGTACGAACAGGACTTTACCCAACGAACGTCTAGTGTCTGTCTGCCCACCTTGCTCCGCCTGTAGATGGCAATTTGTTATCGGTTGTGGTGGAGCCATATGGGGAAGTGGCGCCGATAAAGCAATTATATACAATGAAGGCATCAGTCATTTTTATGTCGGCTTTATTTTATACCCTTTCAGCTAGTGCATGAAAGAAAAACCAGCATTGTCAGAATTCTAATGGGAGAAACTACACACACAATTTGTACTTTTACTAGCAATAGTAGCAGTTTTACCAGGAGTAGTAGCAGTCTCACAAAAATTAGATCGTATCACAATTACGTCTAATACTTAAAACTACATTGCGTCCTTTGCCATGACTACCGCTAATAATTCTTTATGTATTGTACTACCAAAAACATGCTGTACGTTTGATTACCAATTCCCGTTACTTATCCCCATCCAATCCCCTATTCCGTCAACTAAAAACATTGAAAATTGACGATCTTCACACCTTTCAAACTGCTGTTTTTATGTATAAATACACATTTAATTGTCTTCCAAAATTTTTTGATGGTTTCTTCACTCCAAATTCCACCGTTCATTCATATCCAACACGTCAGTCGTCCGATTACCATCCCGAAAACCCCAGAATCATTTTAGCTAAGAAAATCATTAAAACATAATGGACTAGAGATTTGGAATTATTTACCCCCTAATTTAAAACAATGTACGTCGTTGAACATTTTCAAACGAGAACTAAAAAACACCCTCATAATCCAGTATACTTCTGACATATAAATATTCATACCACCTGGTCAACAAACACCCTAAACAATGAGTTCACGGCCATAACTGAAGTAACATTCACCTCATCACACTGATACACAAAATAACACTCAACGTACAAACCAAGATTCATCCCAACACAATGCACACCGCACTGCACCTCACGTCCT
This sequence comes from Diadema setosum, assembly GCF_964275005.1. Taxonomy (NCBI): domain Eukaryota; kingdom Metazoa; phylum Echinodermata; class Echinoidea; order Diadematoida; family Diadematidae; genus Diadema; species Diadema setosum. The sequence goes on along the minus strand of NC_092701.1, from coordinate 26,051,737 downwards.
TCACACAATTACTTCCCACTCAGTGAGTGGCAAGATTTTCTTTATGTATCTCTTTATTGTGCCCTTCGCACAATTACCCCCCCCCCCCCCCCACTCAGTGAGTGGCAAGATTTTCTTTATGCATCTCTTTACCTGGGGCCATCTTCCTCGTCAAGCTTAGCTTATGATGATGGTCCCCTGCATTTCATTTTTATCATTTCCTATTGCTTCCTTTCATATATGATATTCGTTCTTGAAAAAAAGAAAATGTATGTAAGATCCAAACGTTACGAATATTAGCTGTGTAAATGACTATGTAAGTATTTTGTTGATTTGTTGATTTGTATTGATTTTGAAATGCAGACATAAAAACTGAACTGAATTGAACTGAACTACTGCGACAAATTCTGATACTACCGCTACTTTTTTCACTACTTCTTAAAATACTGCTTCTTAACCACAATTATTACTACTTCCGGTCAGCTATTCCTTACTACTTCCACATCTATTATTACTTTTGCAATAGAAACTTTCCCTATTAGTATGCTGCTAGCATGTTTTCCACTTTCTCCTTTCACTAGCTACCAACAGTACTCTTTTACAACTGCTACTACTTCTACTTCTTGTGCTTCTACTCTGTTTTTGTGTTTTTGCTACAAGCTCTTACGGGCACGTGAGTCTGGCAACAGTATCAGGGTCAGGAGGCCCTATGTAATCATTTCGTGTGCTGCACTGGTGTGATTGCACTGGAGACTGAAGGGGCACCGTACTAGATTGATCGGGGCTTGGCAGGCCCGACGAGCCCCAGCCTGTGATGTAGCACTGTGCGTCCGAATGGAGTGCGTGGAGATCTGGTGTATAGGCATTGTGAGGATCGAACATTAGAACCGAACTCAACAAAACAAATATGAGAAAATGCACACAAACAAGCAAAGGCACAAAAGAAAAACTCTTAGTTGTTTGATTTTATGTTTCATTCAATGATCTAGGTTAACGTTGATTAGGATACAACAAGAGAACAAAGAACACAACAAGGATTTCATGGAAATGACATTAAATGTTAAAGAGTTGATAAATGGCAGTAAAACCAAAAACAAAAACAACTCCCATCTGTCGATCCAACCCCCTTCCCGTGTTGTCTCATGGTATCTCGTTTTGCTCACAGTGAGCTGAAACGTGATTGCCGTGACTACCAGGAACATTATGTAAGCATACCATTATGTTAGCGGGGGAAGGTCTACATGCGTTTTCATTTTCGCTAAGGTTACATTAGACTATCCACTGCAGGGATGTGGATCCGTTTCCATCGGGGGGGGGGGGGGGGTAAAACGTAAAATATCTGTGAGAGGGAGCGGAGCGACCGAGCGAGGTGGGTGTGGGAGGGGGTATCTCCCCTCCCACACGAGAAAGACGTTACATTTCAGACCTGAAATTCAGCGATCTGGTGCACATACACTTTTTGTGGAATCTATGGATTGGAAACAAGCAGGAAAAGCTAAATTAACAGAGGATGATGATAGTTCTGAATTCATTTGAATTGAAGTGACTGATCTGACGCACACTTTTTGATGAAATACTAGCTAAGTTATGGAAGGGGCCCTGACGTGGGAGGGTGTGGGAAAGGGCACCCTCCCACGCAAGTGAGATTCCGCATTTTATAGACTTGAAATTCAGCAATCTGTTGCACAGTGTGAGAAATTTTTGGACAGCTTTCTATCAGAAAAAGCAAGAAACTTTCCTCATTTCGGGAATGATTGGGGGACAAGATGACATGTTTGCCCCCTTGTCCTCTACGATGGACGCCCCTGAATAAGATGGAGGTTTTGCATTTGTATAGTTGAAATGAAAATATCTTTCAAACCTTATTATTGATGGAATTTGGAAAGTTGTCAATGACCACAGGGTACTGGATGTATTGAGGGAAACCGAAAGATTAACTAAAAGGAGATATCCCCTCCTATTTGAAGGACCTTTTGTATTTCTTTTCTTTTTTTGGATATGAAGTGACAGAATAATCTGGTGCACACTTGATGAAGCATTTTGAATTCTAAAAATGCACTAAGTCTTTCTACGTGGAAAAACCATTAAACAGGGAGGGTGTAGGGAAGGGATACTATCCCCTCTGCCTCGAAAGAGATTTAGCATTTTCTGAATTGAAATTCATTTTAGCAATCCTGTGCACACATTGTCCCGAATTCACGAAGGTGGTACAAATGAAACCATGGTTTAAACCATGGACAAAAATCATGGAGGGCCAAGTGTCGCATGGAATATTTCGTTACGAAATCAGTCATTTCGTCGATGAAATGATTATTTTGTAACGAAATGACAAAATTTTGTAACTAAATGAACATTTCGTCCACGAAATGATAATTTCGTTAACGAAACGGTCATTTTGTCGACAAAATGACCAATTTTGTAACGAAATATTTCGTGCGACACTTGGCGCACCATGGTTTTTGTCCATGGTTTAAACCATGCTGTCATTTGTACCACCTTCGTGAATTCGGGCCTTTGGGTACAATATTCCCCCCGCCCCCGCGATTGACGCCCCTGATCTGCTGGGAATATATTGGCGGTTTGCAGGGAGACTGGAATTAGACAAATCTATTTCATTTTTTTTTATTTTATATTGAGATATAACTTCTCGGTTACATGTACTAACGTGTAATCAACGACATTTTTCTTTTATTCTTGGGTGGGGGAATGTAAGGTCAGAGCGACCTGTCATTTTAGACAATTGCGAATATAGTGATTGTAGCTGAGTAGAGATATGTTGGTTGAAAGCACAAAGCTTGTGTTCAAGCATGTCTGACAGATTGCTAATAGCCGAGACATGGAGGGATGGGGGTGGGGTTGGAAAGCAAAGAAGGATACAATACCTTTCTCCAATTTAGTCCTCGGCGGAAGACAGACGGTTCGGACACAGGAGCTGAGCTCGACAGGTTGGGTCAGGTTGACCAAAGCCAGGTTGGACAGTCGAGGTTTCACTACGCTTTCATCATAGTCATGATGAATGACAATGTTTTCAATGGACGCTGTCTGCTCGCAACCAACCGAAAGAGAAGTGTTGTGCTCGCCGAGAACTACCTTGATCTTCGTTTTGAGCCATGGAAGTTAGAAAGCATTAAAACTATGTTAGCCAAACAAGATTCGCTAAGTCTCGGGCAGTTGTCGGGAACGTTCGATGAGGGGCACTTCTGAAAGACATCATTGTTATATCATTGACACTACTTTATCATTTTAGAATTCCGTGTAAATATGGAAGAACACACAAAATAGCCAGAGATATCAAGTGCAATATATATAATACGCTGTTGAACTCGATGCCGGATAGGAAGACTTTTGATTCTCGTACAAACACTACAAATAATAGGTGAAATCTACCTTTGACCTGAAGGAGTGTCTATTAACTTCATGCTTGATGGATATAACTTCAAATTTATTCTATCCTGTTCGTCAAATCAAATGACATTGGACTCTTCCTGCTGAAGATGACGTTGTGGAACGACATTTTCGGTCAAACATGTCAAATGACCGTTTACTTTCGACAGCCTACCTTTCACCCTTAACATATTATATCACATTATTGAAGAAGGAACTTGGAATGGAGTGTGTCCAAGAGTTTCATGGACTCTACAGAAACGAGAGGCATCGCACTGCCATACCTTGAAGGGCTGCGGGTTAGCCTCGTCTTGTCCAATAGGAACGAAATTGCCATTGAAGAAGAACAGGTTTTCGAAACAAGAAGCTGCTGTAAGCACCCAATTGTTGCAAATCAGCGCACCGCTACATAACACTCTGCTACCGTTGCCCTCTTCGGCGTAGATGTACGCTAGCCAAGGCCATGCCTTTTCTGAGGCTTCAAATGAGTTATTGACTAAGGCCTCGCCTTCTAACACAGTTCCGGCTACTCCGCACTGCGAGAAATCTGCAAAAGTGATGTAGGGAATCGAAACGCGATTACACTAGCTTATAATGTGCATATTTGTACAAATACGTATGCAAGCTGCACAGTATATTACATAAATTTATGCTTTACATATTAATTTATTTACTTTTATGTAGATCTAAGGAATGACGTCTTTGATGAATGATGTTGATTGTAAGTGGAAATAAAGTACAACAACAATTAATGTTTATTTTTCCATTGTCCATTTCAAAAAGTGCAAAAACAGAGAACAATAACCTAACAACATAATTCTCCAAGACATGTACACACCGGTTAAAGAGCACATTCAAACATGCAACCGCTACACGCATGAGAAATTAATCATAATGCGCAACGTGTGTTTCTCCCAATAATGTTACAGGAGTACGTGTAAGATGATACGGTGTCCGATATTTTTTTTCCTTCTGGTTCTCGAAGTCTTTCCAAGTCATCATGTATTACGTGTCCGCATGTTGACATTTACCTATACACGCGTTTCGAGGAGAAGAACGCCGAACCAAGCGATATGATGTTAGTATACATACCTTCTTCTGTACTTTGTATGAAATTGGTAAGCCTGTCAAGCACGTCGTAGTTTCTGACAAAGACGTAATGCGAGGCTGGTGGGGACGAAGCAATCCTCTTCAATGCAGTTTCGTTTATAAACGATCCAATACCGACTGTGAATATTTTCGTTCCTGTGACAGGAAGGAAATAAAACGTTACACGTGAATAATTCATTTCATAGGTATTATGCTTTCAGACACTTCAACCCATTGCATCTTTGCGTATATAGTGCTCTCTCTTTGATTCGAACTAGTGTTTCAAAACATATCCAGTTGATGACATTATTCTATTAATATGAGAATATGTTAATATTTATCGCTATAGTTAAAATAAGCTTGTCATTGTTGAAACCAGTGTCATCAACCGAAATGAATTGTCATTGCAGATCAATTTGTTGAAGGTCATTGTTGTTGTTCAACACTGTCACCATAGGGAAAAGTATAGTGAAATATCTGAAGTATAGAAGATGCGCCTGGTTTTGCTTTGTTTTTTGGTGTTTTTTTTTTTTTTTTTTTTTTTTTTTTTGGGGGGGGGGGGTTCAACATGATTGGCCTAAGTACAAACTTTCTTCAGAATCCCTCAGATTTCCAGCGAAGTTCGGTTTGAACCTACTGTACAGCATAATGGATCTATACGTACTAACAGGCTCAAAAAGATCAAGGTTTTAGGGGCAAAAACAGAATATTACTGTATGTCAATAGGGCCCATCCCTTATCGTATAAATCAGTTTTCGACAGATTCTGAGCGACTAAGCAGTTTACCTGTTTGCAATTTTGAGCAAGGCTCGTAGCATCAGTTTTTGTTATAAAAGGAACATTGCTACGTCCATTGGGACGGGCAAGAGTCGGTATTTTCCCGCAATAACCTTCCAGAAATTGACCGAACACCCAGTAAGTCCCACTGTAACATATGAATTCATACATTACCCAACGCATTCATGCTTCATATTAGTATCACTAAAAGTCGGAATAGTACTCCTTCACAAAAATGTCCGTCAAGGTATAGAGACCATAAAATATCAGGTACGAGTTATTTTATGTTAGCCACTGTGTAAACGGCATATTTCTTCTACACTGAGGACAAATTTCGCAGTGTAACATTTAGGAACAGTAGGCGATCAAATTGCGGAGATAATGGAGTGAGTCTGTCTTATCCAACGGTCCGTTTCCCCCAACTTTCCTCTAGCCTTGTTATAATCTAGTAGAGTATAAGAGAAAAAAAAAGTTGTGTGCATTTCCCTTCATACTTTCTAAATATTGTTGTGTTATTCTGTGACATCAAAAATGTCGCAATCTTCGTATCCACTGATGACGACACAGGAATTTAAACACGACTTAAAGGCCCGAATTCACGAAGGTGGTCTAAATTTAAACCATGGTTTATGTAAATTTCTTCTGCGTAGATATGATTGACAGATTGCGTACGCTAAAAGGCATCCAGTACAAAAACGTGCGTTTATGCGTTTATGCGTTTATGTATTGGTATGCCTATTTAACGCTTATTTTAGACCATGGTCTAAATTTGTACCATGGTCTAAGTTTAAACCACCTTCGTGAATTCGGGCCTATATGTATATAACTATTGAATGAACTGTCTTCACATTGAATAATCCAATCCGACTTCTATCCATTACCGTTCTTCTTTAAGTCTGTAGCGAGGGCCATTGGGTCTTCAGTGTTGTGCTGTCCGTCGGTGAGTATCATGACCACTTTTTTCGCCAAGAGTCGCATTTCCGGCATTATGTGCAATTTAATTGCTTCTAGGCCCTCTTTAAGACCTGTGCCACCTGCCGAGGAGTTCTGCGTATAAGGGAAGACACCAAGGACGGAAATCACGATGGTACTGAAATTAATCTGACCAACGAAATGTCGTATACTAGTAACGAAATGTATTACGAAACGTTTACTAGAATGGGTTTAACGGGAACGCGCGTGAAAGAACGCCGACGCAAAAAAAAAGTTACGCGAGATGTACGGATAAACAGACATGTTTATTATTATTATTATTATTATTATTTTCGTACATCTCGCGTACCTATTTCGCGTCCTTCGGCGTACTGTTACGCAGAGACGCGTACTCACAGCGTATAACTGCGTAGTCACTTTACGCAACACTATGAAACAATACGCAGCACTACGCAACTCTACGCAATTTCTGGTGTGAACCCCCTTTAAAGGTGCATGGTCCCGGTGTTTTAGTCAAATGCGTACGCGCGCGCACGGCGCAAGTTTCCTATAGAGACCTATGCTATCGACTCCTCTTTAGCGCTTACGCTGTGGCCCACTTCCCCGAGTCCGAAGAGGTCCGATTCACTGCAGTCAGTGGTGGGATCACAGTTCGGCTCATGATTCAGCTGAGGGGGATGACAGCTTTAAATAGCAAACTTCTTTTGTGATGTCATAACAAGCACATATGCACGCACCCCGGCATTACTACGGACTACACCCTGCGCAGAGAAGACAACGAAGGCAACGTTACGTAGCTGCACCTACGCACTCTACTCTTGATGACAGCTCAACTTCGGTAATCTTCATCAATGCTAACGGTAATCGGCAGTATCATCAACAGCGCCCTCTACACATCTGAGACTATGCACCTTTAAAGTATCTGTGCAGTCACTGTTGGATGAGAAGACTACCACAGTGCATGATGTCACATGCGTACAGCAATATAAGGAAAATAAAAAGAGAATTTCACAAAACTTTACTTTTTGAGTAAAATGCGCATTTCTTTGACGTGTTGCTGACCTATATTAAAGATGATATTATTCCTTCTGCTTTCTGGAAGAGAGAAGTCAAGTGTTCTTATGTCATGTGAGAAAAGTGAAAATGTGTAGAATTGTCTTTATTCTTTCTTTATATCGTTGTACCAAAGTGACATCACAAGCTATAGTAGTCTTTTCATCCAGTCGTGACTGGACAGAAACTTCAACAATTCATAACTTTTTAACTTTTGATTGTCCGATTTTCCCCAAAATCTCATTGATGTGTTATACTAATATTGCTGCATTCACAAAACCCACATGTCTATGAAGGTGAACTTGTCCTTTAAGGTTGCCCTTTTTAGGTAAAGGAATCACCACAGATTGAGTCCAGTCTACTTGCCACTGCTTTTCTGACCAGATTTCTGACACACCGCCGTAAGTACCTCTTTGGTCTTTCCTTCCATTCTTTAAAAGCTCAGCTGGCACATTGTCCACTCCCGGGGACTTCCCTATCTTCAGAGTCGGTATATTGCGGCCTCAACCTCTTCCTTCAGTACTTGAGTGTTCTCGTTGTCTGTAGCTCTTAGATCGTCCTGCAATATGAAAGTGTCTGGGTTGAGATGATAGTTGTAAATGTCTTTGCAGGATCTGTCTTCCTCTTCAGAACTTCTTTACTCTCTGTCAGTAGCTTTCCATCTTTACCTTTGAGGCTTTCTGATCTAGGTTGGTTGGTCTTACTTAGAGTCTTGAGTGAGTTGTAAGCTTCCTTGCTATTCTCCACTTCCACGCCCTTCTCAATTTTCTTACAATCGACCTCGATCTATCCAGTTTTCCTTAGCTGTTTTCTTCTGTATGCTGGTGTGTTTATCCACTTGTTTATTCACCTCTTATCGCACAGATGTAATGTCATTAGTAATCCGTGGTTGGACTTTCTTCCGCTTCTTTCCAACAACTTTTCCAGTGTTAAAATTAGCACGTTTGTAATGTTTTCATCAAGGGTGTCTACGTCGCTCTCCAATGAGTTGAGGGCACCCATATTCCCACCTACTTGTGCTTGGAACAGATCGAAAAGTTTGGCTGCCAGTGTGATCGCACGACAAAAGATCGGGAAGACTTCGCGATCTTAAACTTCTCGATCTTTTGCCAGTCTGACCGCGCCTTGTATTGGGAAATCGGCCGACTTTCAGCACATAATGCCATAAGTACATATGGGTGGAAATCACTGATATCTCTATGGAAGAACAAGATCAGTGGTGGAAATGAGCTGCGTTCTTGGCGGAGGTCTGCGCTCTCAGGGTGCTTTTCTAGTTTCTTTTGTTTTTAACTGCTGAATCCGCCTCCGGACTAATTGGATCCTTTATTTGGACCTTTCCGCCGTGGTTGTTGGCCGTCTACAGCAGCTCTTCCGCCCAGTGTTACAGTGTAAACACCATCCTCTCACGTGTTTCAACCAGCCAGCTGAAGTGGTTAAATGGGTACGTGTGGCGCTTGGATCCACATGTGAGATATCCAAGATACAAATTACACATCCTCAATCTAGTTATTTAGAGTGGGAGCATTCAAAGGAAAATTATGGGGTAACAATTCTGAAGAGATTATTCGGCCGTAGAGTTTCCATTTCTATTGCTGTCTAAGTACTAGGTGTTACAAAAATATTTCCCACTTTTGATCCTTAATAGTTCAAAAACTATACATCAGATAATACTGATATTGATATGAGCAATAGTTGAAGAGTGTACAACTTTGTTGAACGCAATTTTACAATGACAGCATAATTCGGTTTCATCAAATTAAACATTAATTTTTCAGTTAGGTTTCAGATTTTGCTCTATTTTCAACCCTCTGTAAAAAAAAAAAAAAAAAAAAAAAATTAACTTTGCACAGAAGTCAATAGGTGTGTATGGGAGTGTGTAGTTGACACCCAGACAATGTTCCTGAACAATGACCAGGATTGGAATGTTCCATTGTTTATTCATGAGGAATTCCACAATTCCGCCTGGGATTGCCCCAGGCACAGCTAGTCTTCATTCGTTCTAAAATGTGGTGTATGCAAGCACATGGAAACATGAGCGTACTTTTTTCATGTGCATACATTTCACCCTTTGCCCATAAATAATTGATAAAGCATTCATGTGCCTTGGAGCAGAGCTCTGAACAGGTGGTATCCATGTCCATTGTTCAGGGTCATTGTAAGCCACCCTCACATACACATCATTTGTTACTGTGTGAAGTTCAGGTTTTGTACAGAGGGTTAAAATTTGACCAAAATCTGGAACCTAACTTCTGAATTAATCATGGATTTCATGAAACAGATATAGGTTTTTGTATTCAAATCACCTCAAGCTAAATTGTTCACTTTTCAGCTATTAATCATATCAATGACAGTTTTATCTGATATATAGTTTTTTAGCTATTAAAGGGAAGGTTAACCCAAAGAGCAATGTGGATTGAGTGAAAGCAGCAACATTAGTAGAACACATCAGTGAAAGTTTGAGAAAAATCGGACAATCGATGCAAAAGTTATGAATTTTTAAAGTTTTGGTGTTGGAACCGCTGGATGAGGAGACTACTAGAGGATATGACGTATGAGTGGACAACAATACAAAGAAAATATAAAGGATATTCAACAAAAATTCACTTTTCTAGAATTATGAAAGAGCAGTGGACCAACCGCTTTCAGAAAGCAGGGGGAATAATTGCTACCCTTAACATATGTCAATATCAAGTTGATGGAATTTGTAATTTTCATGAAAAATGGATTTTTGTAGTATTTTCTTTATATTTTCTTGATATTGTAGTCCACTCATACGTCATAACCTCTAGTAGTCTCCTCATCCAGCGGTTCCAACACCAAAACTTTTAAAATTCATAACTTTTGCATCGATTGTCCGATTTTCTTCAAACTTTCACCGATGTGTTCTACTAATGTTGCTGCTTTCACTCAATCCACATTGTTCTGGGGTTTATCTTCCCTTTAAGCATCAAAAGTGGGAAATGCTTTTTGTAACACCTAGTATATCATAGTCAATGCATTCTCAGTATGACTCGTGTCTCCGTGCGTTGAAAATAACAATGAATACTAAAATACACAATATCATTATCATGGACCATTAATACATGTATTCTCACGCTCAAATTGTCATTAAGTTCGCCGTATACCGCAGAATTTTCAGAGCACATGTTTGTTGGGTTTTTGTTTAAACTACACAGCACCCTTCTCTTTCCACCACAACCTGCCAAACACTTGGACTAGCATCTCTCATTATGTGCTTACCTTCAGAGTATCCAGCTTAGCAAACACTTTTTCTTTTGTGTCCTCGCCAGATGTCAGATTGAAAGCAATTTGTGCTGCATCCGCAAATGTGAGAGCTGCAAATCGTGTTCCACCTGTTCGGGGATGGGATTGAAATGCGGCATGTACATAATCCACATAATATGAATTTCAGTGATAATCGTTATGATAATGATGACGACAATAATACCAGTAGATATGATGTTAAATCAAATACTCTGTATATATAAGCATGATATATAAAAACGATGTAAAAACTTTTGGAAAACAACGAAAATGATTATTAGTGATATTATCCTGATACCAAATGTTGGAAATCACCGTAAGTGTAACTAGAATTATCACTGAAGGTGATTAATACCCCGCCTCTAGTGTTGCTTTATAGTATGTGATGTCATGAGGGCAATGACGTTGATACCAAGTTTGTGCACTTGTCGAATTGGAAACAGAATAATTTTAGTTTACTGTACAATTTATTACAGAGTTGACATAACACTGAGTATAAAACTTACAGCAAATGGAAACATGCTTTCCCCCAGCATCACTACACTTAAAGACCATCATACACACTAAATTTGACCTTCATAGCTTCAATGGTTTATTTTGATTTATAAAATGGGTTCAAGAATGTAGCCAATAGGAAGCGCTGAAATGAGTCACGTGTGCTTTGGTTATTCTAGTCCCATCGCACTGCGTGTTAAATCCACCGTGGTTAAATCCTATTGCCGATCGTCTGTGCGCGCGGCGGCTCCTTTGAATTGCATGCATACACATTGTACGCGCTGTCAATCCTGTAAACAACTTCTAGTTCGGGCTGCCGGCCGGCCGGCCTTTCTTCCCTTGTGCATAACATGTGGCGTACGTATACTCTTATATACGTACACTTTGTACTGTACAGTAGACCAAGCGTTGTGGGACCGGACGCGTACATGGAGTCACTTTGAAGGGCAAATCCAACGATTTAGCAGGTTAATTCTCACGCCGTTTTCAGAGTATGTTGTCTAGTAGGCCTATATGAGGAGTCTATATCAAGTCTTTAAGGTAAAGGGTGCATATTCTATGTAAAATAAGTAAGTTTTCATGCGGGAACTTCAGTGTCAGGAAACCCAACCCCCATCATACTTATACTGTATGTGCGGGATTTCCGAGTGCGACGTGCGTAAATGTTTGGGACGAACATCTTCGGACGTCTTGACCCACAAAGGTACGTGAAAAACGCTGGGAAATGCTGTTAGTTTTCGAATTTTCGACCCATTTTATAAAACAAATGATGCACAGGATTATTTCGTGGCGTTAGTGGAGGCATAGCTCACTCTCGGGTATTCACAATGTAGTGCAACATGCACTCGGCTTCGCCTCGTGCATGTTTCACAATTGTAAATACCCTCGAGTGCACTATAGGCTCTACGCCTCCACTAACGCACTCTATCCTGTGCATCATTTGTATAACAACAATGAGTGGTTACCATGGCAACATATTTTCCTTAAACTAACACATTGGTGTCTTGCAAAACTACACTTCTAGATCATGATACATACTAAATTTGACTTTAATTGTTTGAATGACGGAAAAGTTATTTGATCTGCAAGGTTTTGGTAAAATTGTGGTTACCATGGCAACGGCTTGTGTGACAAACACAAAAATTATGTGTTCCACATCTATACCTCAGGGCCATAATGCCTACCAAATTTGGTTTCAATTGCTTGAAAACTGTGGAAGAAGTTCACTCCACAGGATTTTCAAAAAAAAAATGCGGTTACCATGGCAACGCATTGTCCGATACAAATACAAAGGACATTTTGCAAAACTACACTTAACGAGCATCATACACACCAAATTTCACCTTCATAGATTAAATGGTTAAATTTGATAAAAAATGAGTGGTTACCATGGCAACACATTTTTCTTATATTAACACATTGGTGTCTTGCATAACTACACCTCCTGATCATCATACATACTAAATTTGACCTTAATTGCTTGAATCATGTGGAAATTATTCAATCCACAAGGTTTTTGTAAAATTATGGTTACCATGGCAACGCTTTGTCCGACAAACACAAAAATTATGTGTTCCACATCTATGCCTCAAGGCCATAATGTCTACCAAATTTGATTTCAATTGCTTCTAAACTGTGGAAGTTGTTCACTCCACAAGATTTCGACGAAAACATTCGGTTACCATGGCAACGCTTTGTCAAGTACAAACACAAAGAGTGTCTTGCATAACTACACCTATAGATCATCATAGATACCAATTTTGAAATACACTGATTGCTTAAATGCTATGGAAGTTATTCAATCCACAAGGTTTTGGTAAAATTATGGTTACCATGGCAACGCATTGTCCGACAAACACAAAAACATGTCTTGCACATTTATACCTCAATATCATCATTTACCCTAAGTTTCATTTAAATTGCTTCAAAACTGTAGGAGGAGCTCGCGACGCAAGATTTTGCAACAGACCGACCGACCGACCGCCCAACCAACATCACGGTGATTCCTATATACCCCCTTCACACTACGTGTGGCGGGGGTATAATGAACTTAGGATATTTTGCCTCCGCCATTTTTAATGACCCGGCAGCTTGTGGATTCATGGGGTGGGAAGGCTGGTCCGGTTTGGATATATTCGACAATCCCTGTAACAAATTGTGAACAGCTTTATCACTGATATCTAAGTAAGTACATTCACGGGCAAAGAATTTTGACTGCAATCACGACCGTTACCGATGAGCGTGCGCTTTGATACACATATTCGCTATCACGTGACTGATGGGCGCTATTCGTGGTTTCGAATGTACCCCGTTTGGCAGCGAATAAAGACCGATTAACCCAGGTTTCCCAACGTGAACGGGACTTTCAGGTATCACTCTATTCTGCTCAAACCATGGTCCCTTATCGCATTATGATGAAATCGATAGATCGCTTCGCTTTCGTTAATCGACTCAATCCGTCTGTCATTAGTGAGCTTTCGATTCACGATGCAAGCGTAAGACAGCTGTTCCAAATCGAGATTATGTCTTCCCAATAATAATAAAAAAAAAAAACAGGCAAAATCAAATCAAACAGATCATTCCAATATCAATGCAATTGTACACCAAGTTATGGTTAAGTAGGAACTAATTCAAGTTCAACGAGTCTAAAAGTGAAATCCTACAAGTCACATCTATTCTCTCCCTTCACTAGTTCCCCATGGTTAAAAAAAAAAAACACACACACAAACAAACAAACACACAAGTCAGTGCGGAATGGGATATTGTTAGGTGATGGCACAATCCCCATCACACCTGCGCTTTGTGCATAACTGTGTGTGGGAGTAGAAATAGAACTGAATTAGATGCCGTTTGGCAGTCGCAGAAAACGGTCTGTGAAATTGCATGATACCGATGAAGAAGAATGGTACGGTATTTTCAGCAGAAATCACTTACCTTCCTCGTAAGAAACTCCCAACTTCTCAACAAACAGTTTGGTGAAGTTGACTGCCAGCTCGAAATCATGGTCTGTGATGCTCCGGGAACGATCAAGAGCGAAGACTACGTCCAAACCGATGCTTGGAGTATCAGAACTAAGTAAAATTCTACTCCGGAGTATGCTTGTCTTAGTGTAGGCGGAAAAGTTGTCGATTATGTTACTCTGAATGGACTCGGCAATGGCATCAAGTTCGACTGAAAAGTGAAAATAATTTGATTCACAACGTCAATGCAGACATGAGAGGCGTTAGTTTAATAAAATAAAATACGGGTGTAAATTGTTCTTGAATTATTGTCTAAGTATAGGATGTCCTCACAGTGGGGGCACTGTAAACAGTTAAGACTTTAAGAGCTCTAATTTCAGCTCGCAATTAGGCTAAACTTTGGCGCCCATCATTGGCCCTTGAAATCAGAATTGCGTCAAGATCTTAATTTGTCCGGTTTTTGTTCTCTTTTTGTATGTACATAGAGTACAGGCTAAACATGAACATAATAACAGTTATGGCGATACTATAGTATACTTTTTGTTGTTGTTGCAATGATGACAATGAGTGTATATATCTACTCTACTCTAAATGGGCGCAACATGAATTCCATGAGAACCTCTCTATGGTGAGCGACTTCCAGTTAAGCATCAATGGTATCAGCTAATAATGACGCCCGAAAATTCAGCAATTGTGGGGGATTATTTGGGGGTTCCTCTGTGTTCTTGAATTGTATAGCACCAGATACATTACAGCTTCTGGAGGTCTATGCTAAGACAAACCACTCAGAGCCGGTTTGACGTAACACCATAGCTCTCGTCACAAGGTCCCCGTCATCTCTTTTCGGTTTGTTTGTAAATGTGTGTGTCATTTTAATAATCAACTTTTGATTAGCATTCCGCTCTATCGAAATTTGGGAAAAGAAGAAGTAAATTTGAAACAAACATAAGTATTGTTACTCAGGAATACATACGTTTGCATCTGGGTCTGGAGCCGGACCAGCCCCTATTGAGGCATCGGCGTTCGCCATCCCCAAGCCGCCTGAAGCCCGGGTTACATTCGTAGAATGCCGAGCTCCCAATGGTTCGGCCGGTGAGGTATACCGTGCCGTTGGCAGGGGAGGGAAGGTTCGGACAGCGTTGCGGATTTCTCGCTTGGAGGCAGAAAAAAATAGAGTTATTGAAAAAGAAAAAGAAAAAGAAAACAATCATTGCTTCGGTTTGTGTGTGTGTGTGTGTATGTGTGCGTGCGTGCGTGTTTATGTGTGTCTTTACTGTCATATATATATATATATATATATATATATATATATATACATGTATATATAATATACATTTACATATACATTTTGTCACGGAATGGGATATAAGATTATGCAAGAATCATTTGAAATAGAAGACAATGTAAATGTGCGTGTGTCACGGATGACGTATGCCCGTAGGGTACGAGCACAGCATAGGCGCTGGGTATAAACGGGAGGGTGATAATGATCGGGGCAGATCGTTTGGGGGAGTTCCGGGGGACAGGATTCGGTAGCGAGATTCGAAGAAAGCGTGGATAGGCAACCATGTTAACAGGAGTAACCAGGTGCAGTCCGGGTATTATAATCGTGAACGTCGACTGTTGAAGTAAGTCAGTTTCATCTTTCAATGAAGGCTTTGGTTATTTGGTATTTTTACAGGAAATTGTGAGATCTGCTGTCATATTTAGATAGTGAGTTACTGTGCCCTGTTTTCATGAGTGATCGTGAGCGAGAACAAACTCGTTACAAAATATAGGTATATAAATATACATATATATATATATATATATATATATATATATATATATATATATAATATAATATATATTAGCCGCTGGAGATAAGGAATAAAAACTTGAAACCTTTGAAAACCCAAGGAGGGACAGTGATTCCCGCATAAATGAGCAACCTGTGGGGCAGCGATCAGTCATGACAGAGGAAGTAATTTAGGAATGGAGGGAGAGAGAGAGAGAGAAGGGGGAGGGGGGATGACTACCAAATCAAGTTTGTTTGTCTGTCACTTCTAATCATTATCATTTTTGTGATCAATTCGTTAGTTACTCATATATATATATATATATATATATATATATATATATATACACGGTATGTCCAAAAACAAATTACAACGGGACTCTCCGTTATGATATCTTTAAAAACAGTGAATCAATCTGAACACGAATTCAGGGTTTGAAAATATAACTCATTGCCCACATCATTCTTACAGAAAACCGTACTGGATTTGTTTCAGTGGTTCAAGAGAAATGAGGAATTTTGTAGAGGATGTCGGGAATCTCTTTCCTCCAAGTTCTGTCTATTATTCACACACAAGAGCATGGACTTGCTAAAATTGGAAGAATCAGACTCATGACGTGCTTTACAACAATTTGCAAAATAGAGCTAAGATGCTATGTCTTAAGACCCAGAAGTAGCACTAACACAGGTCGATCATATTGGGTGTTGTCAATTCAAAAAACTAATTGTAATTTTGAGGGGACATATTGCAGTATGTCCTAAAAAAATACAATCAGATTGTCGCATTGATATCACCCAATATGAGTGAATTTTTAAGTGCTACTTCAGAGTCTTAAAATATAAGATTTTAGCTCTATTTTGCAGAAATCCACATTCGATTTGGTTCAGCGGTCAAAGAAAAATATTGATTGTTGTAAAGCATGTCATGAGTCTGATTCTTCCAAGTTTAGCAATTCGATGATCGTATGTGTGAATAATTGACAGAACTTGGAGGGAAGAGATTCCCGACATCCTCTATAAAGATCCGTATTTCTCTTTGACCACTGAAGCAAATCGAATGGGATTTTCTGTAAGATGTGGGCAATGAGTTATAGTTTCACACCCGGAATCTGTATTTAGATTGATGCAATATTTTTAAAGATATCATTGGCCCGTTGTCTTTTTTTTTGGGGGGGGGGTTGGACATACTATATTCGATAAGTCCCGCGCAGTGGGGTTATACAGTACTCTCCGCATAATCGGGTAGGCTCTAGCAGAGCGTTTCTTACCCGATTAAGCGGAGTACCCGAACATTTCTCATTCACAATTGACACACACAATGTTTATGTGCATGCATTGTACACTGCACCAAACACCTACACTGTGTGCTTAAAACGCGTGCTTGCACAGCACATTATACATACATTACGCTTGCTCAGTCAGGAGCAATAATTTCCACTCTTTTTATGGACAAATGTCTTTAGAAAACTTTGTTATTTGACTATAGACTCCTCGCTAACACGCAGGTGTTTTCCGAAATGAACACGTCTCTTTGCGTGCACCAGTCACGCAGAACGTTGAGTTACTTTTCGAGAACAGAGAAGTGACTGAGGAAAAGCAAAATTATGGAGCTGGTGCATGGCCTGATTTTCTTTGCAAACTTCTCATATTGTGAATGTTGTTGAGGAGCAAGGGAGGAGCGCAAGTGTGTTCAACTCCTGCGTCCGTCTATGCAGTTGTGAGTGCCAGCTATGTTTGTTTACGTTTGGGAAGTCGGTACTGGTACATGTGTTTTCATGTTAAATCACTCCCCAAATGATAGGTCTTCTTTGCAAAATAAGAAGAGAATGCGATTAGCAGTGGAAAATTTGACATTCATGATTTCTTAAAGTGTTATATCTAATGTTGGTGGAAATTAGATTAGAAGAAATTGTTTACCCATTTATGCGGAGAGGCAACCCGATTATCAGGTAATTTTAATGTGCATTGGAATTGATTTTGACATTACTACCCAATTAAACGGAGTACCCGTTTAAGCATTACCCGATTACGCGAAGTACTGTACTCACATCCACATACAGGCACGTTGCATGGCTGGAGGTCAGCGGTGCCAGCATCCGAGACCCAAATGCCCCTAACGCAGTGCAGGTAACGACACCCGTACAGAATGTATCCCTGCGAGCACCCGAATTCCGCACTCCTGTTGTTGTTGGAAAGGCGCAATGAGCCGTCCTCAGGAGCGGCCAATTCTGGGCAGGGCTCCGTGTCACCTGAATGAAGACAATAGGGAGCTTTAGACTTTGACGCGCGGACGTTTGAGACGACGCTTGCGCTAGACGTTCTCCTCTCCCCTGCGTCGTGCTGAAAAGTAGCTTTAGATTACGCTGGGACGCAACGTATAAGAAATAAAATCGCGCCCCCATATGATCGGTGCATGAAAATAGCTCTCTACGTTGCAAACTGAGCGGACGTAAAAATAGCCCAGTACACGTAGTGAAAAACCTAGGCGACGCAAGCTATCAAGGGATCGACTTGACGCGCGCTTCTGCGCAAGCTCAGAACAAGTTTGTTTGTTTTTTTCCTCTGAACGTCAGCGCGTCTAAAATCCAAAACTCCCCAATATTTCGTGCAGGACGATAAACAAAAACAACAACAACAACAAACAAACAAAACAAAAAACAGAAGTCCCATCAATTTAACCTGTCAAACCCAAGACTATGCTATGATCTTGTTTGGATTGTAATGAATATTTTTACTATTCATCCACAATAGATGTTTCGTAAGAGGGAGTTAAAATTCTCTTTTATTTGAAATATTATTGCTCTTGCACTGAAAAACAAAGTGTGTATAAAGCACCGATATCATGATTATCATCGTTATAGATATTCTTATCATCAGTATCTTAATCCTGCAGAAAAAGAGAAGAATAAGGATGTCCCTCACCGTCTTGTAACATCTGTAAAATAGCGCCATTTAATCATAGTTGCATTTTATTCTTCAGCATGCTTTTTTTTTTGTCAAAGGAAAGACAGATAATAATGACGACCTACGTGTGCAGTTAATGCCATTTCCTATGTAGTCTCTTTTACATGAGCACGTGAAAGAGCCAGCAGTGTTGGTACACATAGCCCAGTTTCTATGACAGCGTTCCTCGTCGGGCGGAATGGCGGCTGTGCCCTGACACGTGCGCTGGTCCAACCGTTCCGGCGGCATCTCGGTCACATCCCAAGAGCCGTAGTCACTATAAGAGGATGCAGCTAACTCGTCACCGAAGTCGGTATATGGCTCCGTGCACTCATCGATATCTTCAGATCAGGGGGAATTTAAAGTAGAGTACAATCAGGAGGATGAGTCTACGACAGATTCCATTATTATTTAATGGTAATAGAAGCACCTTCTGTTAAAAATGCTTTGGACACAAAGACAACCCTTGAACTGAAGAGTCAATTCTTGCAAGGTGCCTATGGGGTCAATATATAAGATTGACACACATGAGCCATACAGCCCACGAGTCCTAAAGCCCAAGAGTTAGACATTACGCAAATAAAGCCCATGAAACCGACACTGGGTAAAAACAGCCCACGAGCTCGACAGATACCACACAGGGTTTTAATGTGTCGGTCTCGTTGGCCTTGTTTGCTTTGTGTCGAACTCATGAGCTGTATGACTCGTGGGCTGTTTAACTCGTAGGCTGTATGACTCGTGGGTGTCGGCCTCGTAACATGCACCCGGTACCTTTACACGCACCAACTTTTAATTGTTATTATTACTATTATTATTATTATTATCATCATCATCATCATCATCATCATCATTATTATTATCATCACTCTTGTCATTGTTGTTGCTGCTTAATTTGATAATCATTTAGCGAGAAAGTACAGCAAATTGTTGATCTACCTTCACAAGTCGGCCTCTCGGACGAAAAGTTCCCCGTGGAAAGACAAGAAATGAACTTGGGACCCTGAAGGGAGAATCCTTCATTGCAGCAGGCATTGACGTTCGATGTGACGCTGATCTGGCCTGGCAAGGCTTCCATGTCGGGTATGAAGTAATTTCCATTCTCCAACGTGAGATTTGCCGTCAAGCACGAGTCTACTTGACGTAGATATAATCATATATTTATAGAGAGAGAGAGAGGGATAACATACCTAACAATTTGAGAATCACACTATATTTCACAAATGTAAATGGGCGTGGGTGCCCATTGGGTATATTTCTTAACAGTATACGCACTGGTATATCAAACCTCTGTCTAACTAGTGGTACACTAAATCCTAGGAGGGAGTCTAAATGGTTGGCAAGATGCGATAATCATTTTCATCCTTACGTCTTTGTTTTGTGAAAACGACGATTGTAAAGAGCTCACAGAAAATAAAACATCCTTGATCATTCATGATCGTTTTCCATAGTGCTATGACTTGGCTATTAGAATCAGTTGACAGAAAAAGAAATGTTATCTCGAAGTATTCATTGCACATGCTACCAAATCACGCCACTCCTGAAAAAATCTAATGCAGGAAATATCCATGCCCTTAAAAGGCTATTCCGTGCGATTTTCATAATTTCATATCACGTGGCACATAAATCGACAGCTCCACGTATAGACTTGTGGAAATTATTGCGGTTCTTGAGCAGAGAAACAATACTCTGAAAAACCTTAAACAAATTACACTGAACAGTGCTGATGACATAGGAGCCTCACATATTCAGAAATGTAGCAGTATAATTCCATTACAATACCACTTTCTTAACAAGTTCACCTGTGTAGAATTTATGCATGCCACCTTCTTTTGTTGTGCTTCCTTAAAGGGGATGGCTAGTAACTGATCAGTGGAAATAAATAGGAATGCTGGAGGATGATTGTTCCAATCCTTGTGGGATTCATTTAAGAGTACATTATATATCTATTGTTGTGTGAAAATCATTTGCTTCAGAATGGTCTCATATTCAAGTAATGTGCAGTTCAATGTTTCCAGGTTAGCGTGCCTGGTCAGTGACGGGGCATTAATTTGCACATTACTTGAACATGAGACCGTTCTGAAGCAAATAATTTTCACACAACAGTAGATATATAATGTACTCTCAAATGAATCCCACAAGGACTGGAACAATCATCCCTCAGCATTCCCACTGATTCCCACTGATCGGTTACTAGCCATCCCCTTTAAGCCCCAACTAATGCATTCTTATGGTGAGGCTGCCATGCCATCATCCTTGTTCATTGCAATTTGTTGTAAATTTTGAAAACATACCTATTCGTCAATCCAATCACTATAAATTCTGAAACTCTGTACTCAGTATAACTTATTCATAGTTGTTCAAATGAAAAATTCTGAAAACCATCCGGAGGTCCCCTAAAATGTGAGGCTGTCGTGGCAAGTATCGAAAACACTTCCCCTTTTCATATACTTTTAACAAATTTGTTACTGAGATTACAGTTTTCCGGATTCCAACATTAAAGGGACTCTCTGCAATGTCTTCAAAATCTTGGCAAAGCCACGTTTTTATCTGTAACATGGTGGTTGCCATGGTAACGCGAATTTGCAGAAATTGCTGTCTGTGGAAATAGGAGCATGATTTCTGTACCAAACCGTAACACAAATGATTAGATACACATAATGACAAAGTGCAGACACGCTGACTCCTCACAATCTAGAGTGTATGTTTTCAAGGTGTTAATTCCTGATAGAACAGTTGCTATTGCGACACCGTAAAAGTGGATACATTTAGAGTTGGTGTGCTTTGCTTATGAAACAATGAGAACCACATGTGCTAATGTATATTTCTTGATGCAATGACCTTTCCTCTCTGACATAATGTCATCCAATGAATTATGTTTTTTTTTTTTTTTTTGCTAGTTGACTTTAATGTCCTAAGTTTGCTGAAAGACCTATGGCAGGTAAAAGTCTAAGAGATATATAGCCACGGCAGCAAATCAGTTTGCCTGTGCTTGCGCTAAATTAAACATGAAAGTAAAAATGCGTACACCCTGTTAGTATCAAATGATATCTCTTTCAATCAAAGTCTGAGTCATCCAAAGTTATTGTCACAAGTAATACCTGAACTGTCAGTACATATGTCATATGCATATGAGAGGGTAACCATGGTAAACAGACAGATATTGTTAAGGCCCTGTAGAGCCCACTAATGTCAAAATCGACCACTAATGTCAAAACAACCACTAATGTCATAACACGTCGACGACAAATGTCATAACAACCACTAATGTCATAACACGTCGACGACAAATGTCATAATAACCACTAATGTCATAACACGTCGACGACAAATGTCATAATGACCACTAATGCCATAACACGTCGACGACAAATGTCAAAATCGGATTAAACACTAATGTCATAACACGTCGACGACAAATGTGAAAATTTTCATTTTTACTGCAAATGTCATAACACGTCGACGACAAATGTCAAAATCGGATTAACCACTAATGTCATAACACGTCGACGACAAAAAAATGTCAAAATCTCCAAATTTTACTACAAATGTCATAACGCGTCACAGGGGCATATCCAGGAATTCCGTAAAGGGGAGGCGCCTTTACAAAATCAAAGGCTGGCGAGACCCTTCCCCTACCCCCC
Organism: Diadema setosum; assembly: GCF_964275005.1. Classification (NCBI taxonomy): domain Eukaryota; kingdom Metazoa; phylum Echinodermata; class Echinoidea; order Diadematoida; family Diadematidae; genus Diadema; species Diadema setosum. Next base: position 26,029,442 of record NC_092701.1, on the reverse strand, counting down.
CCCCCCATTTTCTTATTTATATTTCTGTTGCGTTAACAAGATATAGACAGGGGCACCAGAGGGGGATGCGCCCCTCTCGATCCGCGATTGCGTCAACCGCAAATGTCAAAATTGGGTTAATCACAAATGTCATAACACGTCGACCACAAATGTCAAAACGCGTCACAGGGGCGGATCCAGGAATTCCGTAAAGGGTAAGTGCCTTTACAAACTCAAAGGCCAGCGAAAACCCTCTCCTTTCTTTTTCTTTTTCTTTTTTCTTTCTTTTGTTTAACAAAAACAGAGACAGGGAGGGGCCGCCGCGCCCCCTCTAGATTCGCCACTGCGTCAACCACAAGTTAATGTCAAAACCCATCATTTGCATGATAGAGGCGGATCCAGGAATTCTGTAAAAGGGAGGTGCCTTTACAAAATCTAAGGCTGGCGAGACCCTTCCCCCCCCCCTCCCCATTTTCTTATTTTTATTTCTGTTGCGTTAACAAAATATAGACAGGGGCACCAGAGAGGGATGCGCCCCTCTCGATGCGCGATTGCGTCAACCGCAAATGTTAAAATTGGGTTAATCACAAATGTCATAACACGTCGACCACAAATGTCATAACGCGTCACAGGGGCGGATCCAGGAATTCCGTAAAGGGGAAGTGCCTTTACAAACTCAAAGGCCAGCGAAACCCCTCCCCTTTCTTTTTCTTTTTTCTTTCTTTTGTTTTAACAAAAACAGAGACGGGGAGGGTCCGCCGCACCCCCTCTAGATCCGCCACTGCGTCAACCACAAGTTAATGTCAAAACCCATCATTTGCATTACAGAGGCGGATCCAGGAATTCCGTAAAAGGGAGGAGCCTTTACAAAGTCAAAGGCTTCCACATTCCCTCCCCATTTTTTCTTTTTATTTATGTTGTTAAAAAAATAGAAGGGGGCATCATAAGGGGATGCGTGCCCTCTCCATCCATGATTGCGTTAGCCACAAATGTCAAAACTCATTGCTTGCATTACAGGGCCGGATCCAGGAATTCCGTAAAGGGGAGGCGCTTTTACAAAATCAAAGCTGCCGCACCCCTCCCCCATTTTTCCCTTATAGTTTTATTGTTTTAACTGAAAGAGAGAGAGAGAGAGAGAGAGAGAGAGAGAGAGAAGGGGGGCACCAGAGAGGATGCGCCCCCTTCTCGATCCGCGATTGCGTCAACCACAAATGTCAAAACTTATTGCTTGTAAAACATGGGCGGATCCAGGAATTACGTAAAGGGGGGGGGGGTGGGGGCACCTTTACATAATAAAAGCCTGGAGCACCCCCATCTTTTTGTTATTATTTATGTTGTTTTGAAGAAAAAAAGAGAGGGGGGGGGGCACCAGAAGAGGATGCGTCCGTCTCGACCCCCCATTACCTCAACCACAATGTCAAAACTCATTGCTTGCATTACAGGGGCGGATCCAGGAATTCCGTAAAGGGGAGGCGCCTTTACAAAATTAAAACATGCCGCTCCCCCTTTTTTTTTTCATTTCATTTCTGTTGTTTTAACAGCAACAAAAAATAGATAGGGGGCACCAGAGGGGGATGCTCCCCCTCTCGATACGTGATTGCGTCAACGACAAATGTCAAAACTCATTGCTTGCGTTACAGGGGCCGCGGCGGCGGGTCCAGGAAGTCCTTAAAAATAAACAGAAATAAATAAGTTGTGGGGGGTTACGCCAGCCTTTCAATTTGAAAAGACGTCTTTGCGGAATTCCTGGACCCGCCCCTGTCATGCAGGCAATGAGTTTGACATTTGTGGTTGACGCAATCGCGGATCGAGAGGGGATTCATACCTCTCTGGTGCCCCCTTTCTATCTTTTTTTTTTGTCAAAACACAGAAAAAAAATAGGGGTGTTGTTGTTGTTGTTGTTGTAAAATCAACACATATGAAATAAAAAAAAATAGGGGGTGGGGCAGGTTTTAATTTTGTAAAGGCGCCTCCCCTTTACGGAATTCCTGGATCCGCCCTTGTAATGCAATCAATGAGCTTTGACATTTTGTGGTTGACGCAATCGCGGATCGAGACGGCGCATCCCCCTCTGGTGCCCCCCTTAAAAAACAACATAAATAAAAAGAAAAACGTCTTCAAAACAACATAAATAATAACAAAAAGATGGGGGATGCACCAGGCTTTAGTCAAGGTGCCCCCCCCCCCCTTTACGCAATTCCTGGATCCGCCCCTGTATTACAAGCAATGAGTTTTGACATTTGTGGTTTACACAGTCGCGGATCGAGAATGGGCGCGCATCCCCCTCTGGTGCCCCCCCCCTCTCTCTCTTTCTCTCTCTTTAGTTAAAACAATAAAACTAAAAAGGGGAAATATGGGGGTGGGGTGCGGCAGCTTTAATTTTGTAAAGGCGCCTCCCCTTTACGGAAATCCTGGATCCGCCTCTGTAATGCAAGCAATGAGTTTTGACATTTGTGGTCGACGTAATCGCTGATCGAGACGGGCGCATCCCCCTCTGGTGCCCCCTTTCTTTTTTTTCCCCTTCAAAACAACAATAATAATAACAAAAAGATGGGGGATGCGCCAGGCTTTAATTATGTAAAGGTGCCCCCCCCCCCCCCTTTACGCAATTCCTGGATCCGCCCCTGTATTACAAGCAATGAGTTTTGACATTTGTGGTTGACGCAATCGCGGATCGAGAAGGGGGCGCATCCTCTCTGGTGCCCCCTTCTCTCTCTCTCTCTCTTTCATTTAAAACAATAAAACTAAAAAAGGGGAAAATGGGAAGGGGGTACGGCAGCTTTAATTTTGTAAAGACGCCTCCCCTTTACGGAATTCCTGCATCCGCCCCAATAATGCAAGCAATGAGTTTTGACATTTGTGGTTAACGCAGTCATGGATGGAGAGGGCACACATCCTCTTATGGTGCCCCCTTCTATTTTTTTAACAACATAAATAAAAAGAAAAAAATGGGGAGGGGGTGTGGAAGCCTTTGACTTTGTAAAGGCGCCTCCCTTTACGGAATTCCTGGATCCGTCTCTGTAATGCAAATGATGGGTTTTCGACTTGTAGTTGACGCAGTGGCCGATCTAGAGGGGGCGCTGCGGCCCCTCCTCGTCTCTGTTTTTGTTGAAAAAAAAAAAGAAAGAAAAAAGAAAAAGAAAGGGGAGGGGTTTTGCTGGCCTTTGCGTTTGTAAAGGCACCTCCCCTTTACGGAATTCCTGGATCTGCCCCTGTGACGCGTTATGACATTTGTGGTCGACGTGTTATGACATTTGTGATTAACCCAATTTTGACATTTGCGGTTGACGCAATCGCGGATCGAGAGGGGGCGCATCCCCCTCTGGTGCCCTCTCTCTATATTTTGTTAACAGAAATAAAAATAAGAAAATGGGGGGGGGGGAGGGGTCTCGCCAGCCTTTGATTTTGTAAAGGCGCCTCCCCTTGACGGAATTCCTGGATATGCCCCTGTGACGCGTTATGACATTTGCAGTAAAATTTGGAGATTTTGACATTTGTCGTCGACGTGTTATGACATTAGTGGTTAATCCGATTTTGACATTTGTCGTCGACGTGTTATGACATTAGTGGTCATTATGACATTTGTCGTCGACGTGTTATGACATTAGTGGTTATTATGACATTTGTCGTCGACGTGTTATGACATTAGTGGTTGTTATGACATTTGTCGTCGACGTGTTATGACATTAGTGGTTGTTTGACATTAGTGGTCGATTTTGACATTAGTGGGCTCTACAGGCCCCCATCTCACTAGGAAGGCGACCATGGCGACCATGGCGATCTGTGGCGATTTAACAAATCATGGCGCGATCGCCGTCCATCTCCATTTTTGGCCTCCGAGGCGATTACACTACTGTTTCTCTATATACGCTCGACCTGCGCTGTAGGCGATAGCGCCACGATGATAATACAACTCTGCCACGTTGTTGCCGCTTTTCCAGGCCGACGAGATGCGCTGCTTCTGCGATCGAACCGACTGTATTGCGACATTCGTATCAAGACCTCGCTACAATAGTAATACGATCGGAGCGACGGTGATACGATTACGCCGGGCACATGCTACAATCTCACGCGATCGGGATATAAAATGGGTTTCATGATTGAATTTCTTCAGTCAGATGTCAAGTTTCAAACCAATATGTATATGCAGAATATGGTTTCACCCTCTTACATCTTGGAATTCTAGAACACATTAGTCAGAACCTGATGTGAAATTACATTTAGTTAAGTCATCCATTCAATTAAAAGGGTAAAATGTGTATAATACAGAACCAGCTTACGAGCAAACTACAAATCGTATGATACGATGATACAATTATGAAGATATATTTAAAAAAGGTTTCAACTTAATTTATTTTCATTGACTTGCAATGGTATTATGACAAACAAACAATTTGATAACCAGAGTAGATTCGTATTAAGTTTACGAGGAAAAATTGATTTTATACGCTCTTCTCCATGTCAACCTTACTGGTCTGGTGCATCACTTTCTTTCGTTCATGATAGGTTCCTGTTACACTATACTGTAAAAGTTGTAATTTTCATGGGCGATGGGGGCCGCTTTCGATGCGCTTTACGCTTTACGCTTTACGCGTTGCTATCCCGTCAGAGCTACGAATGTGGCGCTTTTAATGCGCTCGGGAGGCGATTGTGATACTCTCTGAAACCACGGCGACCTCGCTACGGAAGTTTTGGACATGTTCAAAACTTCCGTAGCAAGGTCGCCGACCATGGCGATGGTGGCGACCCTCCGCGCTTTGAACCACTCAATTAGATACGATGGAGAAGATCTAAAGCGATCAAGCCACGATCCGCCGCACTTTGTCGATTTTTGATGATCGTAGCGGAATCGCCGTCTAGTGAGATGGGGGTATTATCATATTATTCAGCAATGATATATTTTCTGTTGGAATTGTTTGACAGGAAAGTTCTTCTCAATCAAGCTTGTTTAATTCTTGGATTTTTTTTTTTTTTTTGGGGGGGGGGGGGTGACCATAACTCAACACCAGAACTCAAGATTAGGCTCTTATCTCATCAGACATTTTACACGAAACTGTGTGTCATTGAGAGGGATGATGAAAGTAGCAAGACTTGCATGAGGTTGCAAGTATGCCCTCTTTCACTTATGTTGCATTATATTCCACAACAATCTCACTTTATTCAAATTCATGAAATTCTTCCGTCGAGATACTTTCATTGCAACTGATTGACAAATTGCCCTGCATCGACGTACGATGCAGGGCAATTTGTCAATCAGTTGCAATGAATCTCACTTTACATTGTTTACAACCAGGTGCACAAGTTCGTGCGTATTTCCATCATTTCTCGCTTTGCAGTGGACTTTTAAAATGAACCTTTGCGAAGCGTAGTAGGCCTTTCTCCTTAAACTCTACATTATGATATTATTTTTCCTCAAACTTATAATATCAATGTTGTTGTCATAGCGACATAAAGGTTCAGCAAGAAAACAGGACTTCGAAGAGGCAGAATTCCAAAGGAGATCAGACCTTTATATTGGAACTATAATGCCTAGACAAAATTCTACTTTTGTGTTATTTCATCCCAGTGAGCATCAATTAATGAGAGTTCAGGGGGGCATTTCATGAAGGAACTTGTCGGATAAAATATCTGACAAGTCAATTATATCCGACAAGTTCAGAGAAATCAGCCAGTCGGACTAAAGAACTTCTCAAAACTTGTCGGATATAATTGACTTGTCAGATGTTTTATCCGACAAGTTCCTTCATGAAATGCCCCCAAGTCCTTGTATTGCCATGATAACGACCACGTGGATTGTAGTAATTGAGATTTGAATAAGTGAGATTTTGATTACAATCAAACGAGTTGCTTGAGAGAAATCAAATTTGGCTTTCAGAGAAAAGAGTTTTCATGAAAGTCGCAGAATGATATATTTTGGGTCATCCCACTAGACCGAGACACGCACGAGTCATACAGCCCACAAGTTCGACATTAAAAACAAGTCCATGAGTCATACAGCTCACGAGTCATACAGCCCATGAGTTTGACACTAGGCAAATAAAGCCCATGAGTTCGACATTAGGGAGAAACAGCCCACGAGTTTGACAAATACAACACGGGTATTAATGTGTCGGTCTCATGGGCCTTGTTCAGCTTAGTGTCGAACTAATGGGCTGTATGACTCGTAAGCTGCATAACTCATGGGCTGTATGACTTCTGAGCTGTATAACTCGTGGGATGTATGACTCGTATGTTTCGGTCTCGTGACGTGCACCCATAAATTTTGCACAAACATATTTATGGTTCCTATCGTTAAAGAACTTCACAACTCCATTGATTTACTACCATTACCTACTACTTTTTCATTGCTTTGTTGTCTTATCACCTGTCGTATCAGACATTACCTTTACCTTAAATACAATCATCTTAACAGTAAGGAGTGAGTCTTTGAACTTTGTGTACTACAATGTAAGTCATTTGTGTTGTTTTAAGATAGAAATGCTCTTATTTCTTCTGACAGCAATTTCAAAGTCGATGGCTCAGCAAACCACCATGTTATAGACAAAATATTACCAAGATGGCAAACAAAGTCTTAGTTTGAAATATACATTTCCGGACACTTCTATTATGTTTTTACATTGCTTCAGTTTAGATAAATCTTAGTTTCTAGGAAGTTAACCGTTACCATGGCAATGGTCTTTTCTGAGCATTCATTTGACCCTTTAATAACTAGGACTTAAACATTTTGTACCCTTTATTACATTTTAGTATTGTATATATACAGGTGTTTTTTTCCCAAATTTTCGTTGCCGTGGCAACAGGAGAAGACTTCAAAATTGTGAAGAGGTCAATATCTAAATCTACCTGTATCAATCTACATGTGAGTTTTAAGACAATAATGAACAATATTGCGTGACTATGCCGCTGGACTGTAATTAAACTTCTATAGTGGGTATTTCTTCCTACCTGTTGCGACTGCTATGTGCGGCAAAATGGGCAGAATCCATGTCCAGCAGACAACGAAAATGCAAGGCTTTGCGGCCATTTTGGGAGAGAGAAATGCTGAAAATAATGTCGACCGACTTGAATGCAACGAACGCTACAAAAACAGTACACGGTTAGCAAGTGGGAGGAGTTCACGCTGCACGTATTTCGCCCCGAACTCACACGCATAGAAAAGGTGACTCGACTTTCATCGAAATGAGCACTCTTCCACTTCCTCTTCTCGCCTCAGCCACCTCGGTGTCACCTTCTCTCACCTCCCTGGTGTCACCGTTTTGTAGCCGTGCATGCAGGCTCACACACCATATACCCAATATTATGAGAACAACTGTGCATTTAACCAGCATGACCAGGGTTCAATTTTGACCGCCACTCCAACAGCGTTAATATTGTGCGTGTGTGCGTGTGTGTGTGTGCGTGTATGTGTGTGTGTGTGTGTGTGTGTGTGTGTGTGTGTGTGTGTGTGTGTGTGCATTGAAACATGTATTGTATTCTGCATGCAAGGAGTGGATATCTGGATTCATGCAGGAAGTAAGGAGTTAAAAGGATGTTCGATGCCTATGTGAAAATGCGTGGGTAGGATTCAGAGTAAGGGCTACATAGGGGTGGGATGGTCGTTGTTTCTTGTTTCAAAGAACAAGTTTACCTTCATATACATGTGGCTTGAGTGAATGCAACAATATTAGTAGAAGACATCTGTGAAAGTTTGGGGAAAATCGGACAATCCGTTAAAAAGTTACAAAATTTTAAAATATCTGCGCAGTCACTGCTGGATGAGAAGACTACTACCATTTATGATGTCATATGCGTACAACGATATAAAGAAAATAAAAAGAGAATTTCACAAAACTTCCCTTTTTGAATAAAGTGCAAATTTCTTCAACTTGTTACTGACATTCAATTCAATTCAAACTTTATTTCATTTTTCGAAAAGAACATAAACATTTCACTTTCATTGGTAACAGAGAATAAGGTTACATAATCAAAACAAAGTAAAATTGAAAAGAGAACATAATTGTGGAACCTTGGGGTAACAAATAATGTTGTAATGAAAATTGACTGAAGTGATATAGACGATATAACATTACACAAAATATCGAAAAATGGAGGGACCCACTAAAAAGGCAATGCTTGTAGAATGTGGGCCCCTCAGGTACAGAATGTCAATAGAAAATGAACTGATGCAAAAAGGGGGAAAAAGATCGGGAATAAAGTCAGATTAAAAAAAAAAAAAGGTCTGGAAGCCCAATAAGAAGACAGAGTAACGGACAGACACACATACACAGGCGAATGAACATTAAACGAGACTGAGACGACAAAACTTATGAAAGGGGACTTCAATACAAGACAGAACGAGACAAGGTTGACATATGTTAAGGGTAATATTATTCCCCTTGCCCTCTGAAAGACAGAGGTCAAGTGTTCTTTTGTTATGCGAGAAAAGTGAAAATATGTTGATTTTCTTTTATTATTTCTTTATATTGTTGTACACATGTGACATCACAAGCTATAGTAGTCCTCTCATCCAGCCTTGAGTGAGCAGAAACTTCAAAAATTCATAACTTTTGAACGGATTGTCCAAATTTCCTCAAACTTTCACTGATGTGTTCTACTAATATTGCTGCATTCACTCAAGCCACATGTCTATGAAGGTGAACTTGTCCTTTAAGGTAAAAGATTCAGTAAAGTTATTTACATTACCTAATATCTGAATATAATGATGATGATAATGATAATGATGATATTAATGATAATGATGATAATAAGGTCTTCTTTATCCAGGCTAGCCTCTTTAGTGTTGCCACTGCTCTACCAGAGGGCAATGTCATTATCATTACCCTTGTGTTCTAGGAAGGCCCTACCTATTTACTAGTAGGCCTATACACGTGGGTCAAGAGGGACATGGTGGGTAAAAACATCTTGTCCAAGGACGTAAGCTCTGAGCGGGAATCGAACTCGCGTCCTCCGATTGGGAGTCTGGATCCACTATGCGACAGCGCCCCACAATTGTTTAGTATATAAAAACTTATTCAAAACATTTCAGATTATTTTAGTTGTACAATCCTTAAAAAAAATCCTCCCATTAAAAACCTCCCATTACTTTGTTTCATTGCACAATCTTAGAAAAATGTCCATTATTAAACAACTGGAATATCCTCGTTGTAAAATTATCATTACCATGATTACTACTCAGGAATGAGTACAGTTGTACGGGATGTAACTTATTTATGAGAACATCATCTAGAAAGTGATCTGCTAAACGGTGACGACCTTAATGTTGAAATTGATATGTGGATCAAAAGAGCGTGCACTGAAGAGGCTACCCTGGATAGATCATTCGACCGTGAACACAATTAGTAATTTCCCTTTCATTGTGTTTTGAGCAAAACAATATATGTGCCAAGTACAAAAGACAAACAAACGAACAACAACACAAGAATAACAAGCCTAGGAGAAGATAGGGAACAAAAATTTAAAGGCATTATTTACCATTTGCAGATGAAGCAAAAACCTAGCTTTAGTGCTTGAAAATAGCTCTAAGAATGCAAGTTAGGGATAGAAACAAGCAATGTGAAATGTAAATCTGTATAATCAAAGTTAAGTACTATTAAAGGACAAGTTCACCTTCATAAACATAAGGATTGAGAGAATGCAGCAATGTTAGTAGAACCATGGAGGTAGAAAAGAGAGATCTTCTACCTCCATGGTAGAACACATCAGTGAAAGTTTGAGTAAAATTGGACAATCGATGCAAAAGTTATGAATTTTAAAAATTTTTGTGTTGGAACCGCTGGATGAGGAGACTACTAAGGCTTGTGATGTCATATGAGTACAACAGTATAAAGAAAATGTAAAGAAAATTCAACATATTTTCACTTTTTTCGCATAATAAAAGAGCACTTCACTTGCCTCTTTCTAAAGGCAATGGGAATAATATTACCCATAGCATAAGTCAGTAACGAGTCAAGGGAATGTGTACTTTTTTCAAAATATGAAATTTTGTGAAATTCTCTTTATATCTTCCTTATATTGTTGTACGCATGTGACATCATACACTTCAGTAGTCTTCTCATCCAGCGGTGACTGCACAAAAACTTCAAAAATTCATAACTTTTGAACGGATTGTCCGATTTCCCTCAAACTTTCAATGTTGTGTTCTACTAATATTGCTACATTCTCTCAATCCTTATGTTAATGAAGGTGAACTTGTCCTTTAAATATACAAAATGTGAACAATAGTTACAATATAAAATGTTTTCTATAGAATAAACCGTCTACACTTATGGTTTAGTGTGAAAAATAGTGATATCTCGTTATATTTTAGACATTATTGTACAATTTGTATATGGTAGGATGTTTTGTGATACAGCTGACCTACACTAATATTATGCATCAAATGTGATATCTCGATTTTTTTTTATCACTGCTCCCAATTGTAAACAGTACCTTTAAGCTCTGTGATCCTGATGATGCAATCCATGGCCGGAGCAGATACGGAACCTGCGGAAGTTTGACAGAGTGTGTACAATTTGTGTGTGTGTGTGTGTGTGTGTGTGTGTGTGCGTGTGTGTGTGTGTGTTCGTTAGACCACAAGTATGTCGTAGTCAGGAAATGAAATCAAGAACATTGCTTGTAATTCTCTTTTTAATTATCGTGTCTCAACATCTCCTCTTTACATCATGAAGAAAATGTTCTATTTAGCTATAGCATAAAATAAGATGTCAAAAAAAAAACAACAACAACAACAACCAAACAACCAAACAAAAAGAAGACTGCTCAACCGACGTCACACTAGATGCCTAATTGCCATTCGTCTTCGGAGGCATTGTGTTTTCGGGTTTTCCGTCCGTCCATCCTTCTGTGCTTCCGTCCGTAATAATTTTGTGGAAAGCGTAACTAAAAAAAAAACCGTTTCAGGTATCCTAATGAAACCTGGCATGTATATGTATGAGTGGGCAATGTTGAGCCTACCAACTTTTTGGTGCACATGCTTAAGGTCAAAGGTCAAGGTCAAATTCTCAAAATTTCAGTATTTCCCCCATGGATATGCAGTGAATCTCTCGATACGCAGTGTATACCTGTACTACCTAAAAGAGATTCTCTAGAGAGAAAGAGTTTCAGGTCATGAGGACAGAGGTTTAAGGTCAAAGGTCAGGTAAAAGAGTTGAAATTTCATTCTTTTCTCCACATCTCGTAAATGTTTCAAGGTATCTTCATGGAAATTAGTAAACCTATAAAGGGAATTTGGGGGTTATGGGTCAAAGGTCAGGGGTCAAAGGACAAGGGCAACTCCTCAAAATTTCACTATTTCCTATCTATGCAATGCATGCTGGGCTTTTCTTGAAACTTGGTGAATACATGAATTACCCAATGATGATTCTCTGAGAAAGGTTTTTTTTTTGTCAAAAGGTCAAAGGTCAAGTGAAAGTGCTTAATTTCACTCCTTCGGACATATCTCACAAGTGGCTTTAGGTATCTTCATGAAACTTCACGAAACTGTCTGAGTGATTCTTTTTGAAATTTTGATGTCATAGGATAAAAGGTCAAGGGTCAAACGCTTCGTTAAAATGCCAAAATTTTACTATTTAATGCTGAAATCACACTTTTTCTCCATACCTTGAAAATTACTTAGTGTATAAACTTATAGAAGGATCAAAAGTCAAGTAAAAAACCTCAAATCCCCAGATACCTGCTGATGGCCATTCTTCCGATTAAACCTAGTTCAAGGAAAGTGAATATTCAACAAATTTCTACCAAACATGCCATTTTGACATTTTGCCAATTATGTGAAACTGTCATCACACGATGTCAAGATGACCTATAAAACTATCAGGAGAACCATGCAGTATGGCGGAGGCATACCAGTCGTCATAGCGATATTTCTAGTTTATTTTTGCTTTTAGTTTGCCTAAATAGCAGGGGAGAGGCGTGTCAGACGACTTGATACCAGGCGATAGTATCCATGTGGTATAGTGCACAAGAGTCGGATCTCGTAAACGGCGGATATGACTTTTTTCGAATCTTGCCATACAACTTCTAAATAGTTTGTTGTCTTCAAGGCTTCAAATTGTTAACATATATATATATATATATATATATCATATATATGTATATATATATATATATATATACATAATATACACATATATATATATATATATATATATATATATATATATATATACATATAATATTATATTAATATATATTATATTATATTATAGTATAATATTATATATACATTGAGTAAGTTGTCCTCGTGTTGGCGTGATAATATCATCAAAAACAGAACTAAAACATTATTCACCAACAGGTTATTTCGGCACACAATTTTTCGAGCGATTCGCTGTTTCTCAAGTGTTGATACTGAGAGAACAATAAGATTGCATAATCAGCAGATTGTATATTATACAAATGCAGATAAATACATTCAAATCCCATAATCATAACTTCCGAAGAATAGTAATTTACTTTGCCGTCATTTTAAACATGAAGTACATATTGTAATTGGAGTCAAACATAAACCGATTTAGTGCTATCTGCGTCAGATATGATATATTTGGATGCAGAGTATAATGATTGAAACAACTTCGAAATTGTGTCTACTTTCGGATCAGGTATATTTGTTGTAGCAATGATTACATTATGAGGCATTGGTTGGGTAGTGGGATGTCTGCATTACACCAGTGTGCGGATAATATACAAAGTAAAGACTCATGATCTCTCAAGAAAATGTATAATATGAAATATATTCTTTCTCTCACAAAATTTCATTAGAATTGTTTGCTCTCGTAATCTGTACCGTCACTGTTACATTGCTTTGTATTTTTCCTCTTCAAATGTTTTCCTTCATACGATTATACTCTATTGCGTATTGCATCTATTGATCCAAATTAATAATTCATATAATTATTCATGACATTTCGTTATGTTCTGTTATATATCATATTGAAACGGAATGAAAGAATGTACTAAACTATACTAAACTAAACTTAAACGACAGATGGAAAATACAGCAAGGTACTTTTAGGGACCCTGCACTATCAAACTAATATCCGTCAAACTAATAAAACACATATCTGATGATCATCGGAACAAAATATGGGCACCCAATTTCCGAAGCGGGTTCCATGAACAGCAATGGGGGTTTCCCTCTTGAGTCCCGAGTTCCTGGAGTGAATACAGAAGTAGAAGCTACGACAACAACACTTTGCCAGAGAAAAGCCGGAAGCAGGCGTCATGTTACCATTAAGTATCTTCCTGTTTTTGTACCCGTCCTATAGATGTGGTCTCTGACCCGGATATCGTGAAATCCAAATTTGGCAAACCTATATTCTACTGGTATATACTTCAACATCATAATATTATCTTCAAATTGATGCTTCACCGCGTTTTTCATTATTCCTTTTTTTTTCTGTCTGTTTCTCCCTCCTTCCCTGTCTCCCTTTATCACAACGCTATATCTTACCTGTTTTTAAACGTCATATTTTTATGAGTATGTAAATGTATTTATGTAAATTAGTGTAACGTGTTCAGCCAACGTGAGGCAGGGGAAGTTTCGAGACCTTTCGGACCGACTTGATACGGCGCCTGAGGGGAGTAATAAAGTTCAGTTGCTGTTACTCCAAGAAAGTTTGGTGCTGATCTGTTTGGTGTCATTGAAGATAATCATGTGTGTCGTGTTGTTGAGTTGCCACCATCATTTCCTCCCCTTCATAACTATATATATATATATATATATATATATATATATATATATATATACATACATACATACATATATCATATACATTATATTCATATTGTAAATATTTATGAGTGCGATGGACAGAATATTTCATGAGGTGAAAGATGAAATGTTCCATTCACTAATTTCATCTTTTACTGAATTCACAAATTACACAACAACCAAAGATTTCATGAATGTTTGATAAGTAAACCGCAGTTTTAGTGTAGCAGAGAAAAATGCAGAATAAAAAAAAAAAATCCCAATAAGTAATGGCGTATAATGTTTCTTTTTAGATCTTAGCTGCAGTTCTTCAAAGCAGTTGAGGGAGGTTTATCGAGATGGTCATTGAGGGAAATAATACGTCTTGCGTGATGGTAAGTGCAAACTAAAATACCTGATTTATCCTCATCTTCTTCAAAAATTGCCAAATGATAGCAAAGATCATTCAGAACAATTCTTGAAACACTTATGCGGGGACATATTAAATATTCTTTTTCCTAAAATATAAAGCGCCCTACCTTTTGACCTTTAATCTTAATACCCACGACAAATTTTTGGCAACGACTAAAAAAGAAAACAATTTGTAGGAAAAACTTTCTAACGTTTCATGATTTCAGGAAGCAAAATATGTAATTTTACACAGTCTGTATTTCATTTCTTCCCAATTTTTGTTTTCTTGGAATGACGAAGTCTTGAACAACGGGAGGGGGGATGGAAAAAATGCATATCCTCGGCAGCCTGTGTCAGTCTCCATTGGTAGAGAAATCGAGATGATCTGTACGATCGACGGCCTTGTCTACAGCTGATTGGCTATCAAGTTGGGGCGAGATCAGCCAATCAATGATGTACATGCCGTCAGCAGGTCTGCCAAATCAGAGTGGATCATCCAATCAGAGACCGTGTGCGATTTGCCGAAGCTGGAAGGCTGAACTCGGGATGGCAATTATCACTGCATGAGTTGCAATACATGGTGTCTTTGGTATCGAGTTTCATAACGCTGCATTGTGCACTGAACACATCCAAAATTGACCATTGAAGACTGCACGCTTCGTAGATCCCGTTAATATGGAGGGCAATCAGCGGTCGCCGGTATTTACTGCCCTACAATTATGCATTTGGCTGTGCTGCTTGTCAGGTACCTACACCCTTGCCTTTGCTCATTACTTATTTCTAAAGGCATTGTCCAGAGTATTAATGCAGCACTTTTAACCAGACTGGAATTGTAAATCTTACCGAAATTGTTCTTGAGAAGCTTCCCGTGAGAAGTGCCCGAGTGTATATTATGTATTTGCATGTTTGGGTTGGTGCGTACGTATGTGCACGCCCGTGTGCGTGTGTGTGTGTGTGTGCGTGCGTGTGCGTGTATGTGTGTGTTGAAAAACATATCGTATCGTGCATGTACGGGGGGGGGGGGGCAGAGAATGTCTGGAATCATGCAGGAAGTAAGGGAGTTGGGAGGGATGTCCGATGCCAGAGTGAAAATGCATGAGTAGGATTCAGAGTTAGGATATTTATGTGAGTGTGTGCGTGCGGGGGGGGGGGAGGTCTTTTTCTCTGTGTTTTCAGGTAAAAGATTCAGTAAAGTTATTTGATTAGATATGTTATTACCTAGCTACTACTTATTATGATAATTTAATATGATTTGATTTGATTTGATTTGATTTGATTTGATTTTATTGGTTCCTGCATTATATCATTGCTCATGCAGATACATAAACATATATCATATACATTAATGGTACCATACATATAAATGGATATACATGAACACTAATTGCTGACAAAATGAGTTTTTTCATTACCTTCAGAATATACAGCAATACATTTCTTCATTGCCTGTACATAAATGTCCAACAGAACAGTGATGCAATGAATAACGCAGAAGGGCTACAGCTTAAGCATTGCTTGATTTGCATGCAGCCCTCGTACATAATACATAACATATAGGAAAATAGGGAAGGGATGACTTGTATAGAGATAGGGATAGGAGAAAGGAGAGAGGAGAGGTCTGTCTGCTTTCACTATTACACAAAGTTAGAACACCTGGATCTCTGAAGAGCAAAGCATGGCAAAGTATTTTCTCACCGAGGTACAGGTGAACAGTTACAGGTCATGGTCGGTTACATAACATTACGCAATAAATTCAGAACAACGATAATTCCACGAGGGAATTTCATATACAATACAATTGCAATGACATTATAAGATCACTGATATCCAGAGAGCAGCATTGTCTTTACAGCTTTCTTGAAAGAATACATAGACTTTAAAGTTCGAATTTCTGAAGGAAGAGAGTTCCAAATATCAGGTCCAGTGTGTCTGATAGATTTCAGAGCCATCACCGTTTTAGAATTTTGTAGATGAAATTTATCAGATTGCCTTGTGGGATAAGAATGTATATCCTTGTTTAAATGAAATAATGAGAAAAAAGAAGATGGCAACTGACCGTTATACAAACGAAACATAAAAAGTGAATTTTGCAAAAAATTAATATCATTTACCTTTAGTGTTTTTAATTCTACGAACAAAGGATCTGAATGGTCCCGATAACCTGAATTGGTGCATATACGTATAGCTTTCTTTTGCAGAAGCAATATACTGTCAATGTGACTTTTCGCAGTTGCCCAAACAATGTTACAATATGAGATGTTCGATAATATCAAGGAATTATAAAGCATAAATAAAATATTCTTTGGGACATAATACTTAAGCTTACAGAGTATACCAACGTTACGAGACACTTTATCTGAGATATATTGCACATGAGCATTCCATTTCAAATTTTCATTGATATATATTCCAAGGAATTTGACACTTTCTTTTTGTTCCAATAATATACCATCCACCATAATATTCAAATGGTGCATTTCATTTTTATGCTTCTTATTGTGAAAATGAATAAAATTTGTCTTTTTTAAGTTGAGTGACAATCTATTGCTCTTAAACCATGTAGATAATTTCGGCAATTCAGTATTAAGAGTTCTTAAAAGCGACTGAAAATCAGAATTGGAACAAAATACATTGGTGTCATCAGCGAACAGAATATATTGCAGTAACTTAGAAGAATTTGTGATATCATTTATATACACTAGAAATAGTAGTGGTCCCAATATGGATCCTTGTGGGACGCCACAATGTATAGGTAAAACTTCAGAATTTACCGATTCATAGTATACATATTGCTGTCTATTCGATAAGTAATCATCAAACCATTCCAGTGGAATGCCACGAACTCCATAACAATGTAATTTGCGTAAAAGGATAGTGTGGTCAAGAGTGTCGAATGCCTTGCTTAGGTCCATGAACACACCAATAACATGTTTTTGTTCAGCTAAGGCAGTCGACACTCTGTCATACAACTGGGCGAGTGCCATATCAGTAGAATGAAATTTCCTGAAACCATATTGGTCTTGGTTCAGTACATCATTTTGTAACAAAAAATCATACAGTCTGTTATAAACGAGTCTTTCTATGACTTTAGAAAGACTAGGAAGAATAGAGATAGGTCGGTAATTCGAAACAAAAGAAGAGTCATCTTTTTTTGTATATTGGAATAACTTTTGCAATTTTACATGCGTTCGGAAATACACCAGTTGACAACGACAAATTACAAATATGTACTAAAGGTGTCAGTATACTCCCAACAATTTGTTTTAAAAGAGACGTGCTCATTTCATCATGACCACATGTATGACTTGATTTTAGGGAATGCACAATATCAAGGATCTCACTAAAATCTGTTGGTTTGAAAAATAATGAATTATCGTTTGACGTGCCCAAGTACTGCGAGAAATCTGTCTGTGTATGATCAATCTTAGAAGCCTGACTAGGACCTACATTAACAAAGTACTCATTAAAACAACATGCTACATCTTTAGGATTACAAAACGTTTGTCCATTATTCGTAATTTGAGATGTTGACACCTTCTTTTGCTTACCAATGACGTCATTAATAACCTTCCAGGTGGCTGACATATTTCCAGTAGCATTTACAAAAGCTTCCGTATAATACATTCTGCGGGAGAGCCTAATAATCTGTGTAAGTTTATTTCTATATAATTTATATCGATTAACATTATCTTTATCAGGATACCGTAAACTACTTTTATATAAAGCATTTCTTTTCTTAATGGAACGAAAAATTCCCTTTGTTATCCACGGATTTTTGATTTTTTTTCTTTTCAATTGTGGGGATATGTTTGTCAAAATAAGAAAGGAATGTATTCCAGAAGGTGTCATAAGCACTGTTTGGGTCTGCAGAAAGCAATACATCATCCCACGTTTCCGTAATTAAATCATCGTTCAGTAATGATATATTTTCTAGTGTGAATTTCCGCTTTTTCTTACGTTGTTTTTGCTTAACATAAGAATTCTGTGTGTCGCCACAAATGAAAAATATAGGTAAATGGTCAGAAATATCACTATACAAAAGACCAGATTTCGAATAGTCTGTGTCAATATTCGTAAAAATATTATCGATCAACGTTGATGAGTTGACCGTAATTCTCGAGGGCTTATCAATTGTAATATTACAAAAATTTGCTTGCAAAATATTGCAAAATTTATTTCTAAGAATATGTTCTTCTCTCGAGAGATCAATGTTGAAATCACCCATAATATATACATCTTTGTTTTCTTGATTAATCAGCTCTAATAAGACATCAAAATTATCCAAAAATGAATTACTATCTGTATGAGGGGGCCTGTATATTACACAAAGTATTATGTTTTTTCTATTATACATATTAATTTCCACACATGTGCAATCAAATTCATTTCCATTGTACATCAAATCAGGCCGTTCTTTACACGATAACGTGTGTGATAGGAACAGGGCGACTCCGCCTCCTCGTCCGCATTTTCTATCAGAACGGACAACAGAATATCCATCAATGTTATATAAAGGGGGAGATTTGTCGTTAAGCCATGTTTCGGTGATACCAATAACGGAAAATTTCATATTTATCGTAGACAATAATAATTGCATATTTTCATAATTTCTTAACAGGCTGCGGGCATTGACATGTAATAAACTGAAAGAATGCTCATTATTAATAAATTCTGAATTGAACTCGTCAGGTAAATAATACCGACATTGGACATTTTTATGTGAATATGAATTAATTTCATCCATATTTAAAACAAGAACAACACATGGACCATGACATGTTCGTGAACATTTGCATAAGAATTGATGAAAGCAGACAAGAAGAGATGGAAAGAATATAGCAAGTCATACAGAGAATAGATTATTTACAAATTACTCTCGTGAGTAGTAGCCGCATCGGACAATTGAGATCTCACAACATAGATCGTTGCTATATCAACTCTCCCTGCAGACAATATACATCAGAAGTCAGATTGTATCTTTGGAAATATTCTATATACACAATTTCATCATACACAATGTGATATTTGATATAAATTTAACTATAAACTCATAATATGTACATAATCGCGGTATAGACTTAGAGATTGACAGAGAAAGGAAGGCAGAGAGGTGGATAATCGGGGAAAGATAGAAGTAGACATAAAGAACATGATTATGACATAATGAATGAGTTATTGAGAAGGAATACAGAAGTCATACCGAAGTGATCTAACAGGAGGAGAGGAAGTTGTGCGGGACTCCTGTTTGGTTCCTCCATTTCCCAGCAAAGAAGCGAAGCTTCACGCCGTTCTTGTACAGCTCCTGAACGGCTGCGGACCACTTCCTCTTCTCAGTCAGATCGTCAGCAGTGAGGTCATCTGTCATGAAGTACGCTTCCTTTGCGAGCTTCAGGCGCTGATTCTTCATGATGTCGACTTTCTCACGGTACGACAGGGTTTTGAAGAGGATGTGCCTGGGCCGATCCTTGGTTGCTTTTCCATCACGGTGCGCTCGTTCTACCTTGATGTTAATCCCAAACTTCTCCTTCGCGATTTTCTCGACGAGAGCTGGGCAATCCTCGTCGCCGGTGGTGGACTCGGGAATACCCACGATGCGGATGTTGTTGCGCCGTGAGAACCTTTCGCTCTTGTTGATTGCCGAGTTGTGCTTCTCCACTTCCAATCGCAGGGCACCAACCTCCTCTTCCAGCTCGCCCATTCTTTTCTCTAGCTGTTGATTCCTGGTCTGCACCTCCGTCACTCTCCTGCTCTCAAACTCGATCGCCTGTCCCAGATGTGTCTCCACCTGTTTGATGTTCTCTATTAAGGATTCTACAGCTTTCTTTATCATCCGCTCGAAGTTCTTTGTTGCTTCGTGGAAGTAGCTGGCAATTCCTTCAGGTGAAATTACGTCAGCTCCTTTGTCATGCAAATCTCTTGATATGTCGGGCACGTCAATGGTATCGGATGCCAAGGGTGCTGCCGCTGCTGCTGCAGTGGTCTCGGGATGGTTGCTTACCCGGGGTGGGCTGGCGGGCTTAGTTGTGGAGGCCCGTCTTCTTGATAGCGGCGTAGAGTTCTTTGGAGAAGGAAGAGTGGCGCCACGGTTTTCCACCCCAAAATCACTCTTCCTATCGTGCTTTGCCTTCCTTGGCAGCACCTTCCTTGTCTGGGTACTCATTATGATAAGTTGATATAGCAGGAGGTGTCAATATCAGTATCCAAAGATAGATATCCAAATGAGATTCGGGAGAGGTGATAAGGTGACGTGTTACTCGCAGCTGGCGGCCATTTTCATATATGAAACTTATGTAAAACATTTTTCACTGTTCATATGCAATAAGTTGACTAACAAAAATCATAATTGTTCCGTATTTATTGTTAGCACATTCAAAGTGATTTTGTGAAATCAGTTGTATTATTCTGAATGGATATAATTGCAATTACAGGTCATGAAATAGCGTGGATATCATAATCATCACACATAATCACATATACACGGCTTGTGGCTGTCGTGTGCATGTCTCCGCTAATATTATGCGATGCATGTCTGTGCAAGTATACTATGCTGCATTAAAGCGTTAATCAAAACTTTCTAAAATCGAAAAGATTACAGAATTTTCATTACATGATTATTCATCGCAAACGAATATAGTAAATCAAATAACACTCAACTCGAAGACGTGCAAACTACTGCAATTTGCACATTTGAATGATAAACTCTATTTGCAAGATGACATCCAGACACAAGAGTAAAACAAAAGGGAATAAAGTTGCATTGACACTCAAAAAAGTTTTGAAATTATGAAATATGGAGTTTCCATGACGTATTGACATTGATCAAGACTAAAATTTGTATGAGGCTATCACGTCACAACTCTCTCTTTTGCTTCTCTATACCAATATAAAGTTTATAACATTATAACAATATAATGTTTCCGTAATACAGCTACTGGAATATCCTCGTAAAATCATTACAATAACTCAAGAATGATTATGATTTTTCAGATGATAACGGTGAGTACGCAATTTTAATGACAGTGAAATCTGGACAAGCAGAGCCAACATTGAAGAGGCTATAGTCCGGCAGACAAGACGGTTTTGATCAAACGAACGAGGTACCAATATCTGAGTAATGGGACTTACAGAGGACACCAAACATATCGAGATATGGACGTCTGCTGTGTTGCTTATGCTGCATGTGGGCCCCAGGGCCTGCCCAAGTGCCCCCGAAATAGCCTTAGATCAATCATCCTAGGTACCACATCAGACCAAGTAGAAATTCAAGAGGGCACCCCACTGAGTACCGAATGGCCACTGCCGGACAAAATTTCTGCGGCAAAGGACCCACCAGACTGTTCTATAAAGGGACCCCCAAACGGTCTTCGATAAAACATAGGAGGTACCGACTAAAACTGATGTCAAATTTTTGAGTTAATTATACAGAGTAAGGAATGGCTTCTGCCAGACAAAGTTTCTGCTGTAAAGGGTCCTGAAAGGTCCTGAATAGTGGCTAAGAGGACCTTAATCGTAGAATTAGGCAGATGAAATATTCAAAGTACCACATAAAACCGACTGGAAACAAGCAAGTTTTTCTAATGCAATACAGAAGGGGCTATTCTGTGATGTATTCAAGAAACTTACTCATTTTCACTTGTTAGGTGATACGCTATCAGCGTATCACCTATTGTGATTGTCAAAATCTCTCTTTATTTTTTTTTATTCTTCTTTCTTTCTGGACAATTTTGTGTCGTCAATATCTCAAGAATGACATTACGAAATAACATGACATTTTCAGTCAACATGTCTCATGACAAAATCTAGCCACAATAAGGTTTTCATGACAGTAAGATATCTATGACGTCATCTAGGCGCCATTTTGTGATTTTCGGACCTTGTCACATGATCGATCATAACTTCATAACTAGATGCCATTTCTGTATCATTTTCGGTGGACATGAAGTTCAGGTCACGCTCTATCTTACTTTTTAACGCTAGTTACACAGGTCATCATCACGCGCGCGTAAGCGCGCGTCAAAATTTTAAAAGGCTCAAAACGACTTCCCAATGGGAAATCTCGAAGTTTCAGACAATTTTAAGCGTTTCAAACATTTTCTCGCGTGCGCGTCCGTCCGCGCAATTTCGCGCGCAGAGCCCGTAAGCAACATGAAAATGCAATTCTTTTTGACTGATTTGGATTCCTGATACTTTGAGTAACAATATCCATTGATTTCCGATCGATTTCGACCTATAACAAAGGAATGCACTGGCGTCAAAGTTGAAATTCCACGTGCGCGTCTTTCTGCAAATATAGTGAAAAAACATGTCTTTGTTTATTTCGCCATAGCTCTTTAAATCGTCCGTTGACCCTATATTTCTATTGCATATTACAAAAGTATATGAATTGTAAATAACATTCCTGGTATCAATATTGCCAGGAAAACGCGATGACGTCATCATATCGTCATTTTAGATGAAAAAAGTGGAATTGATTTTTTTGAGGTACTGTTTCTGACATTCATTTGCTCGTATCTCTGTTGTTTAAGCTCAATATTATCCCAAATTCAGATATGTTGCAGTTTGAACATTTGTCTTTTAAGTCCATGTGATGGTTTTGAAATATGATGACGTCATCACACTAGAAATTGTGATTAAAGGTAAAGACTCAAAATCAGACAAGTTTACGTGTTATGTCTATGGGAGGTGATTTTTTTTAAAACCATGCATTGACTTGACAACGTTTAAGCACCTTTACCTCATCTGATTTTGCTCCATTTCCTCTGAAACATAAATATTTTGTAGCTGAGACAATAAGCTTTAGTAATCATGCATTTTATGTTTTCAAATCTCCTCATCAGGTTGACAATTTTGCAATTTAAAACTGAAAATGAGAATGCAATCTGTACGGAACGATTCCCAATTTTTCTTTGCAACTGTATATTGATCGAATCCACGCCGCCACTTGTGAGAAGTTGAATAGCGCCATCACAAGTCGACACTGTCACAATAGTATTTAGATTTAAGTTTCGCACTCGATCTTCAGGACAGCCATGTGGCATAATCGGTTAGCGCGCTGGTTCTTCATAACGCCATACCGGAAGGCGAGAGATTCGACTCCCGCAGGACTTTTATCCGTTCTTTCTTTTTTTCTCTTTTTTTTTCGGCAGTTCAGCTTTACTCCGATGTCATTTATCGTATTATTTTATCAAGTGTACGTAACCCGTGAACACGGCTGCTCTATTTCCCTTGCTTTGTATTGGAGTTTGGAGATTGGGTTTGCTTCATTAATTTTGTCACACTTAATGTTGTAAATTGCCCCTTGTTACAGTGTCCCGCTTGCCACCATTCGTTTTCTCTTTCCTTTTCTCTTCATTTGTTGTTGTTATACTGTAGCAGGATATTTAGGAACGTGTACGTTTACATAACTAACATGAATGGGAACTGAATTAATTAGCTCTAGTCCAGGTGCATGGCGTCTCGCTTATCTCTTTGGAATTCCAGGTTATTGTTTGACCAAATAACGGAGTTAAAGACAGGCAGGAAAGGAAGTGACTTGATATTGCTTCATAATGAGGAATTTCGGGCAACACCTTTCCAAGTGTAGTGATTATGACGGGGTTCTCTGTCGTTTATTTCCGTCATGGCTGTTTCACTAGTTAGCCATAGGTGATATATGTTGCTGGCATCTGGGAGAATAGAACAGATCAGTACCAAACTGGAATAGCCCTATAAGCAATGTGGTAAGCGTTCAATTTTTTGCATCATCTTTCTTCTTTAAAGTCAATCACTACTGATCGAAATACGCAATATAATATGACACGTTCCACTGGTAGTTTAGGAAAAGGGAGTTAATGCATGATGCAATGATAAATGTGCTACCATTGATTTTAGAGACGTCATTGTGGTGTGGTACTGGTGATGGTAAGGGAACCATAGATTGCTTTTAAAGTAATGAGACAATCATTGGACCTTTGCATCAAGACCGTATTCCCATCTAGAATATAATGCATGTTCGTGCGGCGTTTTTTTTTTTTTAATCCTGACGTGGACATTTTCTTTTTCTTGTCTTTAATTTAAGAATGTTATATCTAAATCTGTTTCTTTCCCCTAACATTTGTTTTTTGTCGAATATAAAGTTAGACGTTCCGTGATCGAGTAGAAGAGCAGCGATTTAGTTACAGTTTCAATGCATCTTGTTTACCATCTTCTCTGACATTAAATTGATGGTTTTTATATTTGACATTGTCCGTCTATTTGCCAGTTTATGCTCATAAACCACTGCTATAACAACTAATACATTTGCTTCACCTGTCACACGCAATGACATGGATTGCAGTTGTGCATGCAGTTTTCCTTTTGCCACCTCTCGTTTTTCTCTCCCCTTTTCCCTCACTTTGGTTTTGTTATACTGCAGATGGGAATGATTACAATAGCATAACCCAACTTGAAGTAGGAATGAGAACTGAATAAATTAACTCTAGGCCAGGTGTATATAGCGTCTCGCTCATCTCTTTGAAATTTCAGGTTGTCATTGTTCGACCAACGGAGTTGAAGACAGGCTTTATGTTGCTATAGAGGTATCTCGCGCCACATGAATGGAATGCATACGCTGTTTAGTATTAGTAATAAACTTTTTCATGCCCATCCCTGCCAATAAAAGTGTGTTTGACGGGGTTGTGTCATTCTGCCTACGAGAAAGCAAAGTTTTATTTTCGCCATGGCTGTTTCTCTATGCGTAGCCGTGGGTGATGGGTGTTGTTGGCATCTGGGCAGTAAAGAACCGAGTATCATGCTATAATACCCCCCCCCCCCCGTTAGGTTCTAAGCGTTCAATACGGTGATATATCTTTCTTCTTTATTATATCAATCACTGCTGATGGAATTACAGAATTATGTTATGACACGTTTCACTCAAAGCTTAAAAAACAAAGTTTATGCACGATACAAGTAATGGTGCATGAGCCCTATAGGCCATTGATTTTAGATGAGAAATTATGATATGCCTATAGTAGTGGTGTCATTGATTAGGAATTAATGACACGATTAAGCACTCCTTCCACTTCTAACTGTCCCCTTTGAATGTGTGTCGATCACGTGAGATCGTCATAAATTATCATTCACGTATAAGCTTACGTTCAAAGTGTACTCTTAGTTGGAGGAGACCTATAGTTACATGGTTAAAGGTGATGTCTCTTTCGCTAGAGCCGTACGTTTGGCCCGTTTTTCTTTTGCCCTTTTCTCTTTAATTGAGGTATCACTTTCGTCCAGGATAAATCACATTCTCATGTAAACAGACTCACTTGCTCTATATCCCCTGTTTTGTATCGGAGGCTTCATTGGTTTTACTGCTGGTAAATCTCACAGGCTTGTATAAATATAGCTGTAAGAGCTCTCTGAACTGATCATTGTGATAGCAAGATTAGAGGGAGTCATATTGGTTATGTAAATAATGGTCAAAGGTCATGTTTTAAAAGGCCACTGTTAAAGCCAGGATGGTTATAAACACTTAATTGTCATGTTTTATTTGTACGTGCCGAGGATCACTTGGACCCCGTTTACAGTGCGAGGCTCGGCCGCGTTCGGTGTAAACGCGCAAAAGGCCAAATGCGGGGCCAAAATTGGCCTCGCATTAGGCCACGCTCTGGAGGTGGTCTCGGCCGCGGCCGAGCCGCGGTCGCGCCCGGCCTTTTTCTCAGTGTAAGCGCAAACTGGGCTAAATGCGCGGCCAATTTTAGTCTGGCTTCCAAACCCTCTCCTGTACTATTTCGCTATTCAGGATATTAACCACTTCAACGTCGAAAACTAGTATAGTTTAAGGTGGTTTTGTCCTGCAAAGGATTTTCTCCTTCGACAAAGGCCTTTGCCCGAACGGCGACTTCGTCGCCACGGAATTCAGTTGGCAAAGGATCTGAAAACCAGACAATACCAAATTGCGTTTGTTTAAAAGGGTAGAGCGCCACTACGACAAAATAATGAAAGGTTCGAATCAAAAGCGCGGCCGAGCCCGGCAGTGTAAACGGACTAAATTGCGGGGCTCGGCCTCGCAATTGAGGTTGTCCTTGATTGCAGCTCGGCCGCGGCTCGGCCCAGCCCCGCACCGTAAACAGGGTCTAAGTTTATGCACTGTAAGTACTCAAAAAGTCCGTAAATCGACTTAGTCGCACACGCACAGAATTTCCACTTAGTTTGTGTGACAGAAAAACAAATGTGATCTGAATAATGTAGGCCCAAAAAAGTTCAACTAAGTATCTCATTAGAACTTCAAGGTGCTGTATTACATTCTTTTCTTTGTCGATCACGGATGACCGACATCTGATGACCCCAAGCGTATCACCTAACTCGTCTTCAGTGTGACGAGTTTCATATCTCGTTTTTTTTTTTTTTTTTTTTTTTTTTTGTGTGTGTGTGGTTATTACTTTAGTCTTGCCTTTTTTCTATGATAAGGGTCGTCCGGGGACGCCATAAAGGGTCTTTCGCAGCAGATATTTTGTCTGAATTCCATAATTTGGCACCAGTTTCAGTTGGTACGTCCTATATGTTTAATCGAGGTCCGTTTTGGGGCCCACTTAGGAGCGTCTGGCGAGCCCCTTTGCAGCAGCAATTTTGTCCGGCAGGAGCCATTTCCTACTCCGCTGATAGAAATCAATAATTTTCACCCGTTTCAGTTGGTACCTCCTATGTTTGATCGAGACCCACCTTGGGGTCCTCCGTAGGAATGTCTGCCGAGCCCTTTGCAGTGGAAATTTGTCTGGAAGGGGCTATAATTCTGTAATATATTCAAGAAACTCGCTCATTTCCACCTGGTTTTATGTGGAGTCTTTAAATATTTAGTCTTGCCTATTTTTTTTTTCTACCAGATGATAATGGTCCTCCACGCCACCACTAAGGGCCGTCTGGCCGACCTTTTGCAGCAGAAATTTTGTCCGAATTCAATAATTTTGGCACCAGTTTCAGTTGGAATTTCCTATATGTTTGACTGAGGCCCATTTTGGGACCCACTTAGGAGCGTCTGGCGGGCCCCTTTGCAGCAGTTTTTTTTTTTCCCCGGCTTTGTCCATTCGGTCCTCAGTGGGATGACCTCTCGAATTTCCACTTGGTCTGATGTGGAACCTAGAATGTTTGATCTAAGGCCATTTTTATGCCACTTTGGCAGGTCCTAAAAAACGTCCAGGGCACACATGCCCCAGAAGCAACACGACAGACGTCCATATCTGCATATGGTAGGCTGCCTTCTGTACTAAAGCCCGGTAACTCTATATTAAGGCCCATGTATACCTCGTTCATTTGATCAAAACCCTCTGGGTTTCAGGACTACTACCCTGGATAGGAAATACGTCCATGGATACAATCACGTCTCCTCCATTCTCTCTTCGATCATAATCATTTTTTTTTTTAAATTAACGTGGGGGGGGGGGGGGGGGGGCAAGTAATGAGCCAGGGGTACCGGAACAGAAAATGAAAGCTATGTAATCCATACGTAATTCAAGAGGCAGCTCCGGAACCTACCGTCCCGGAAGTTTGACAGCGTGTTTACAGATTTCGGTCTCTGTGCTCGTGAGAACCTCCTAGGTGAGATCAAGAATAATATGACAGTGTCAAGAAATGAAATAAAAAATACTGCATCCGATGCTTCTCTTTCCGATTGTCTCGTCTCAGCGTCTTCTTTTGTTTGTTTGTTTGTTTGTTTATTCCTTTTCCATCTGAGAAAATGGCTGAATAGCACATATTCAGCTATACGTTAAGCTGGTCTTCTATGGGGTCCAGTTGGTTGTGAGGTTTGACCACTTCACCGGGTCAAACACCCTGCTCTTTGCGATGAATGAATGTAGCGGAATCTTTTACGTGCATGAGTTGTTACTCTCTAATACACGGGACCTCCATTTGATGTCCTATCCGAGGGACAGAATGTTTTGCCTCTTACTAGAGGGGAAGGTATGATTACACACAACATTGCTCAGTCCAGACTCGGGTTCAAACCCGGGCCGCGTGCTCGTGAGGCAGACGCGCTACCGACTGAGCCAACTCACCGCCCTTCTGCGACATGATCGGGAAAAGGGTTCGTCGAATTAGCATAATTATAGTAAAAAAAGATAAGAGATTATAAAAAAAGAGCGGAAGAGAAACCCCTCACAACTTTTTTTTTTTCTTCATGTATTTGACTAAACAGCAGGAGGAGGTGCTAGATCACTTGGCGTAATGCATGAGACTCTAGTCTCGTAAACGGCAGGTTTTTCTTTTTTCTTTTCGTGTCTCGCCGTACATCCTCCGGACAGTTATAACAAGGAAGTAGGTCCATGGTTTTACCAACTTTATCATTCTAGGTTTTACCCTGGTTTAAAAATGTGTATCTGACGAGTCTGGTTGGGTACTTATAGCACCTTTTTGGAAATCGGCGATTACGCATAAGAGAATAATTAGAATTGTCAAATTCTGATATATCAGTAGTATCATCAACATCGTTATTACCATCCTGATTGTAAATGATGATGATGATTACGATGACAATTATCATTTTCATCATTACAATTATTATTTGTAGTAGTAGAAGTAGTAGTATAGTAGTATTAAAACAAGAAGAAGAACCCATATCAATAATTATGATATAAAATAATTATCTAAGACAGTAAGAATAACAGATAACCATACCAAAGGGCAAATGATTATTTTCATGACTTTATTCGTGTAATCATAATCTACATTCTCTTTTTCCTTTCCTACTGTGTTCTCGACTTAACATACACATGGCATCGCCGTCTTTTCTTAATATTTCACCTCCTCATAAAAAAACTTTATTTTTGACTCTCTATTGTGATGCTTTGTGATTGAAACATAATTACAAAATAACAATTACATAGTTACCTTCTCGGGGTACATCATTTCCCTTCTTGGTGTCTGGAAAGTTATTCCTATATAGAAGTCACTAATTTGGTTCAAAGACGCGATGAAACGTGACGCGCAAAAACATAACAATCGACATCCTTTCCGAGTATCGTTTAATCTCTTTCTTTAGGAGTGCTAGCCGAAAACTGTACCTCTCTTGAGGCGATAACTTTCGCAGACATCACATACGACCCACCGGCTGTAGCTGGTCACCCGGACACTTATCAGGAGGGAACTGTAGCGACGACACAGTGCGACGACATGTACGCCGTCTTCCCGAGTGCCTCGGCCGAGAGAACGTGTATGAATGGATCATGGAGCGGTCGATTGGGCTCTTGCCGACACATAGGTATAGCAAAGAATACATAGTTATGTAGTTGTGTTTATGGATTGTTTCTCTGTTTGCAATTCACATATCATCGGGAAAACTGAACGTGAATATTCAACTGTATCCCTGCAGTGAAAAGAAATATTCAAGACCAATGATGTGTCACTATTGCAGCATGTATGTGCCACATAATTAAAGTAACACCTAGCGTTGTTTACATTGTGTTCTTTGTACAAGCCGTCTTTTTTTAACGATCGACCTCTCTAGGCCACGAAACATTTCCAGTCAAACGTGTCACACCATACTGATAGCGCAGACGTTATAAGCGGCGACTTTATGTGATTTGTTAGAATATGAGTTCCATAAATGGCTATGTTGGGCTAGCTGCTGCATTATGTCACTTTGACTTGAGTGAAGTGCTTAACCAATTGAGAAAAATGAAAGGTCATTGTACCCATGTGCATATGAGCTATCTCCGAACTGCCTTATTGCTGCATTCACTCAAATCACATGTAGGTCCATTATTATGAAGGTGGACTTGCCCTCTAACCCTGCTTATAATTTTAAGCATTCTTCTAAGTAGGGTGTGTAAGTGATATTTTTGTAGGAGGTTTGGGGAAAATTAAATGTTAGAATGAATGGGAGAGGTTTGAGAATGTAACATCTGCACTTGAGGTATGTCTCATGCATGATCATAAATCACTGTAAATAATGATGATAATAGTAATAATAACAACAATGATAATAATAGTAGTGATAATAATGATAATAATAACACATTTTTCTCCTGGTAATTATGCTTTTGATGGTGCAAATACCAATGCCTGCTTTATAAATGTGCAAAATCGACTGCTCTTTACAATATTTTGAATGTTGCAGCTAAACTGCATACATCGTGTAATTGTATTTATGGTCTACTGAGCGCAATGTGTTTCCTGTTTTTATCGTGAAAAAAAAAATGAATAAAAAATAATATATTTTTAACCTTGATTCACAAGACGTATTCCTTC
This sequence comes from Diadema setosum, assembly GCF_964275005.1. Lineage (NCBI taxonomy): Eukaryota > Metazoa > Echinodermata > Echinoidea > Diadematoida > Diadematidae > Diadema > Diadema setosum. The sequence goes on along the minus strand of NC_092701.1, from coordinate 25,999,165 downwards.
CTCTTTATGTCCAGTTTGTTTATTTCTCTTTCTGAGGTAACATTTTCCGTGGAATTTTTTAATTATGTTAATTTGATGCAATGAAAAGTGTGTTTTCAGATGTGCTATTCTGCCCGAGATTTATAACTGGGACATATCTTTATCTGTGTACATAAAACGGCAACCGGGGTTAGATGCGCATTTTTCATATTCTAATGTAAATTGCACATGAAAAACAAAATGTTAAGTATAGGAATTGTGTAATGGAGGAAATTTGCAAACTCTCAAACTTTGTGTCGGATGGAATATGTCAGTATAAGTAGTGAGTTTCAAATATATTATGACAGAACGTTGCCATAACCTTCATTGTTTTGGCAATAACTTGTTGTGTAAGAGAAATCAGAGCTGACATATCGCTGTTAATGTCTAAGAGCGTCATACTGTAAAGGTGCTTTTGATTACCGTAAGATGCACCGGTAAATTCAAGGTAAATATCTATGATCCATTTTAGAAGTAGAAGGACAATGTGAAAGATATTTGTCACATAGTTTACTATTATTCATCACAAGTTTCAGGGATAATTTTCTTATAAAAAGAATCATTGCTTTCTGTCAATGTGGTAACTTCCTTTAAAACAAGAAAAAGTTATCATTTGTTGGAAAGAACAAATATTTCTTTTCTTATTTAATTTACTGACCAAATAATATACATTTTCGATTTACATTGTCCTTTTCATGACAAAATATGCATCTGGTATTAAAATTTGCAGAAATACAATGTATATTTGATGTTCACTGGAAGTATACATTGTACCATGAAACAAAATTTTCGCTGTCAAACTGTCCCTCTTCCTCGAAACGTATTAAAATGTTAGTAATTCCTATGTAAGTATGCACTGTATTCAACATGTTTATGTTCTATTTGTTGTTGAATTTCAGTCTCTGATTTCAGTTTTCGAAAGATTGTGGATTTAATTGACGGAGAAATTGTGTGTAAATCCATGAATGCTATTTTGCTTCATATCTGGAGTGTTACCTTCGGTAATTGTTTGTGAAGTCAGTAGAGGCAGCCTGTAATAATTATTTTGGTTAAAAAAAAAATTATAATTTTCACCATATGGTGTGAAGAAAGGTAACCCTATATAGTGGTGCAAATTTTATTGCAACCTATATTGTGGTGAGTTTATCACCCCATAGGGTGGAAAATTACAACAATAACAATATGAACCATAATGGGTGCAGGTATAAAGGTGCAGGAGGGGAACCCTGTATGGGGGTGCATATTTGCACCTTAATATAGGGTGCTAAATAAGCACCCCTTTTGGGGTGCATATTTGCACCTTCATATAGGGGCACCCTCTTTGGGGGTGAAAAATAGAACCCTGAATGGAGCCGTTGGTGTTACAACGATATGAACCAGAAAGGGTGCAAATTCGCACCTTAATTTTTGTTCACCCCATGGGGTGCAGAAAAAGAACTCAATGGAGGGGTGCAAATATGCACCATATAAAGTTGTTAAATATAGGGTGCTAAATAAGCACCCCTTTTTGGGGTGAAAAATAGAACCCTAAATGGAGCCGCTGGTGTTACAACGATATGAACCCTTTAGGGTGCTAAATAGAACCGTAATTTCTCTGTGTGTATAGTAGTATTAAAACAAGAAGAAGAACCCATATCAATAATTATGATATAAAATGATAATATCTATGACAGTAAGAATAACAGATAACCATACCAAAGGGCAAAAGATTATTTTCGTGACATTATTCGTGTAATTATAATCTACATTCTCTTTTTCCTTTCCTACTGTGTTCTTGACTTGACATACACATCGCATCGCCGTCTTTTCTTAATATTTCACCTCTTCATTAAAAAAAATACTTTATTTTTGACTCTCTATTGTGATGCTTTGTGATTGAAACATAATTACAAAATAACAATTACATAGTTACCTTCTCGGGGTACATTATTTCCCTTCTTAGTGTCTGGAAAGTTATTCCTATATGGAAGTCACTAATTTGGTTCAAAGACGCAATGAAACGTGACGCGCAAAAACATAACAATCGACATTTTTTATCGGTTAATCTTTTTCTTTAGGAGTGCTAGCCGAGAACTGTACCTCTCTTGAGGCGATAACTTTCGCAGACATCACATATGACCCACCGGCTGTAGCTGGGCACCCGGACACTTATCAGGAGGGAACTGTAGCGACGACACAGTGCGACGACATGTACGCCGTCTTCCCGCCCGCCTCGGCCCAGAGAACGTGCGTGAATGGATCATGGAGCGGTCGATTGGGCTCTTGCCGACACATAGGTATAGCAAACAATACATAGCTATGTAGTTGTGTTTATGGATTGTTTCTCTGTTTGCAAATCACATATCATCGGGAAAATTGAACGTGAATATTCAACTGTATCCCTGCAGTGAAAAGAAATATTCAAGACCAATGATGTGTCACTATTGCAACGTGAATGTGCCACATAATTAAAGTAACACCTAACATTGTTTATATTGTGTTCTTGGTACAAGCCGTCTTTTTTAACGATCGACCTCTCTAGGCCATGAAACTTTTCCAGTCAAACGTGTCACACCATACTGATGGCGCAGACGTTATAAGCGGCGACTTTATGTGATTTGTGTTTTTCTCCTAAATTTGCTTTTGGGGTTCCTTCATATTTCACTTTTTATTGAAAATATGCTTTGATGTAGATACGCTTACACATTTTATAGTCTTGATCGACTTTATATTATATATTCTACCTTGTTGTTAGCATTTTTTATTTCTTTATTCATTTTTTTTTTGCGAAATAGGCCTAAAATTTATAACACCAATGTCGAATGAGGTTATAGTTAGTGTGAAGAAAAACGCAATGGAAATGTTCACCTTGTCTCGAGTTTAAGAACGGTGCATTTTCAGTAATTCAATTTAAACAGTAGAGGACACTGAAACGAATTCTTCACTATAAAACCATCTACTTAGCAGCCAATGTGAAAATCATCGAATTACAAACAACCAGATAGCGATCTTCCACTCTTATGTTTCTGTTACTACCGAAGAAAAGCCAAGATAACAGCCGAATTCCAACTGAATCTAATCGGACGAGAAATAGGAAAGTTATGAAATCTTAACTTTCATAGATTACTGGTATGTTTTCACTAATGACATTAGTCACGATCAAGTTGGACATCTATTGAGGTGAACCCTGCAGTATAACCCCAGCCGTTTGCGACTGTCGTTCTCTTTTAAATCAGCTGTACTTTGAATTGTAGTCAACTTTTAGACGAATCTGCTCACTTGATGTTGTTCTATTCTGATGATATAAGATCGCGATTACACCTCTTCAATAATATACCGTCCGTTTTCTCCTCACTCCTACCTCTTTTCTTATATTTTTCTCTCTTTTTACGTCTCCCGTATAGGCAGAAGGTGTCGAAGAGACGATTTTTTCGTTGGATACTTGGGACAGACCTGCACCACGGCGTGTACGAATAGACCTCGAGGGGCGTGTCCGCGGGGCAAAAGTTGCATATGCGATGGTGTTTGTGGATGGAGCTGCGTAGACATTGGTAAGAAGTAAGATGGATGTAAGCCCCGTAGTGTGTAATCAAAAAACACTCAGAGAGGTGGAGAAGATTTGAAAGTCAATTATTTCATCGAAAAGTTCCTTCAAGCATGTAAGAAGACAAGACTTGTGTATCCATGGAAGTCACTTTTTTCTTTTAGATATCATTCTTGAAAAGAAAATCCTTACCTTCATTTTTATTCTTGTCCTCTAGATGGTAATTGACATTTATTGTTACCACGGTTAAGTCACATCCTAGTGGATCAACAGCGAGAGCAGATTTTCTTTTCCAAAAACGAATTGGAAATAATTCTCTTAAAAAACAAACGTCACCTTTAATCACAAATGAAGAGCTTGCTTCCAAAAGGCTCTAAATGCATTAAAATTGATGGATTTAGCGCCTTTTGGAAGCAAGCTCTTCAAATATAGGCGAATTCTTAAAAGAAAGTTGATTATCTATAATTGAAAAAAGTAGTCCCCGGCCAAAGTTAACTCATCATGGGGTGTTAGGAATTCTGCCTGAAAAGCATTACCGGCACATAGCCAAACACAATGTCGTGGTGGCTTTGCCAATATCATGAAACAGAGAGGTATAATCCGATTTTCCCCTCATGCAGATGCCGACAACTTTTGCCCCGAGCTTGATGAGGCCAGTCTGAACATCGTGGTGACCTATAACCCACCCGGAAGACCATACAATGCCGTGGCAACGGTCTCGTGCGCAGAAGAGTACCGGCATCTCGATGGCAGTCTCACCCGCCGCTGTTTAGCTGGCCATACTTGGTCAGGTAGAGAGACCGTCTGCGCACCTCAGAGTAGGTTTCCCCTTTATCATCAATTTCGCATTCCTCTTCATTCTCATACTTTTCCTTTTTATTTCTCATCATAACCGTTACTAATTTTGCATATATCATTGCTTGTCACCATTGTTATCATTCATACTTTCTTGTTTTGCTTTCTTTTTGTCTCTCATCCTTCTCCTCTTCTCTTCTAACCATTACCACCACTAATCTTGCGCCTGTTATCATTCACTATGTACGTTCTTCTTTCTTTGCTTTCTCATTTCCAACTTCTCTTCTTCAACATAATCTTTACCATTCTGGTGTTAACAGTTATTGTATGATGTCATTGTTATAATTCATATAATTTTTTATAATTTTCCTCATTTAGACTGCTTTCAGCGTTTTGATTATCATCATAATGACCGTGGTATTATCTATTTGTGTATCATCGATGTTATTTTTTTTTTATTCTAGGCTCATGTCGACTGAGATACCGGTTCAATACTGCATTTATATGAATGGATGTTGTTGTTGTTGTTTTTTTTCCTCAGGACATAGCAAAGTGCAAGTTTTACGCATCAATGCATTAACCGTTGTTATGTCTGGATAGTTGCTCACGAGCTCTCTAGTTGTGGGAAACAACCTTTATCTTTTAAAGGCATAATCTACCATTTGCAGATGAAACAAAAACCCCGCATTAGTGCTTTAAAATAGTTCTTAAATGTGAGTTTGTGATAGAAACAACCACTGCAAAAACATGAATCCGTGTAAACAATATTTAGTTCTTCTTCTTCTTCTTCTTCTGCTTCTTCATCTTCTTCTACTATGGTGATGTACTTGTATCTTCAGTCTATTTGCTTTGATGTAAAGCGCCTTGAGCATTCAATATAAGTGGAGAACGGTGCTATAGAAATTATATGTATTATTATGATTATTATTATTATTATCATCATTATCATTATTGTTGTTAAATACACAAAATGTGAACAATAGTTATAATAAAAGTGTTTCCAGACTAAATCGTCTACAGTTATGGTTTAATGAGGAAAATACTGATATCTCCTTATATTTTAGGCTTTATTGTAAAAATGTTATATCGTAGGGTGTTTTGTGATACAACAGACCTACACATATACATAAAATGTGATATCTTGAAAATGTTTTAATCACTGTTTCAAAAGGTAAGCAGGACCTTGAAATGTATGCATGCATTTACGTTACCGAATTAGTCTTATATTGGTTCAATCAAACGACTGTTTCTTCTGTTCAAATTTACTTGTTGTTGTTTGAAGTTCCTTGTTTCTGTGTGCGCGCGCTAATGATAAAGATTATAAATAAGTGTGTGGCGCGTGTGCGTGTGTGTTTCTGTGTAAAGCTCACATCATGTGGAGCCATGTATTATAATATTGTATGTTTTGTTTCTTGTTTTTCGTTTATTTTCTCATTCCCGGAAGGAATATGTGATGAAAAAGCAACAACATAACAGGCATCATTTCAGCGGCAAAATCAATATACATGTACAACTGTACGCATAAAACACATGCGTGCATCTACAATTACACTTTCAGACAAAATTATAGATTCTCAATTCATGAATCCATAAAGCTAGCAAAAGGAAAGTGTATCAGACAACACTCACATGCCACAGTAGTAAGAAGAAAAGACTATACGGAAACCATCAAATTAAGAATAAAGTTATTATTGACTGATGATGGCTTCCCAGTATGATAGAAAAATTATCGGTCAGAATATACTCTCTAAAAAAATCGAGTGAAAATATTCACTCTTAAGGGAAAAATCTACCATGAACAATGAACATTTTCACTACAAATTCACTCCAATTTCACTCTAAATTCACTCCTTTTGTATTCACTCCTTTAAGAGTGAATATTTTCACTCGATTTTTTTTTTAGAGAGTACAGTGAAACGATCATTTTCATTATCTGAATATTTCTGCAGTTCTGTGTGTTTAAAAAAGGTGAACTTCACATGACTTTTAAGTGAACTAGACTTCAACTTTCCTTGTGTCTGTCTGTCTGTCTGTATGTTTGTCTGCAGAAGTTTGCGGTGAGTTACCGCAGATTCCGCAAGGAATGCCTGCACCAACGAACCGGCTTTACTTTCTGCCAAATGACACGCGCACGTACACATGCAGGCCTGGCTACGTGATCCGAGGAAGTGTGTACTCGGTGCAGTGCACTGAAAACTACACATGGACAGAACCGGAGTTCACGTGTTCACGTAAGTCATGAAATCATCACGTACAGTACATAATATGTTGTTTCTTTCCATCTCTCAATATTTCATATTGTGCAAAGATTGTATGCTCAGTCTGTGTTAAAGTAGTTTAATTGAGAAAACAGGATGGGTTGGGATTCATTTAAATAACTCGAAGTTACCTGTCGCCCATAGATCTATCCGACACCACGGGCCAGATATATGGAATTCTATACCCGAACGATGTTTATCATTTTTCTTTCAAAGCAAACAAGAAAAAGCGCATTATATCAAATTATGGAGATCAGCCGATATCTGATTCTTGTAACTTCAAATCGCTTAAATAGGGACAATGTGTTTTGCCAGTTGCTATAAGAGGGGACGGCATGATTTAGCACAGTGGAAGTCGACCTAAAATCTAGTTGTTGTTGTTTTTGTTTTTTTACGAAAGCCACCTCACCGCCCTTGCAAGTATTAAGGAGGTTATATACTAACTCGCTCAGTAGGACCATACCGCCTTGCGCGTCGTGCTACCATTGTGCAATCATACAACTTTAAAGAGAAGAACGAGGATAAGAAACCTATTCGTAATTACACACTCTCTCCAAAGACAAGAAAACAAACGACCCCTACCATATACAGAAGAATAAAGCCCCTGCTCGTGAAAGTCACATCGTGAAGAGTAAAGGGAACGATTTTAGCCGATGTGGGACTATATAAGTGGGCATTACATTTTTTTTTTCAAAACGTGTACTAAAGTCCAATGATGTCATGATGTGTTTCCGTATCAGTGGTAGTGACGCGTCGTCTTCAACAGATGTGAAATGATATAACGGAAGTGAACAAATCATAGTCTAGAGATCAGAACTGATTCCGTCCACTTTCATCGATGATTTTTTAGAAAGCATGTAGAATTGGACGCTAATACCAAATAAGCGATTCGAAGAGAGGAAAATTAATGTCCATCCTCTTCTTTTTTTATCCAATTTATCCCTCATAAGGTGATTTCTTTATTAACTTCAATAAAAATTTTAAATCTAATTTATATTACCTACTGAGCAGCGGAGACAGTTCATTTGTTTCTTTTTCTTTTCTTTTCTTATACCCAACGTTTTTATTCCTCCTGTGAATCTCATGGGCAGCCAGATCCTGTGGCTACCCGGGGCGTATTGCCGACATGCGCATGGTTGGCAGTGTGTTCTTGTACGGCTATAGAGTGACGTACGAATGTAACCCTGGTTACGAGAATCCACCCAACACCATCCCATATAGAGAATGTCAGGCGAATGGCGAGTGGACCTCCAACACACCTACATGTCGACGTGAGTAAATATTTTAGTCATCAATAGTCACCATTGCCTCGAGAATCTGGACGTCAGTTTCAAAAGCTCGCCATAAAAAAAAAAAGGTTTTGATTTTGTTGATTTTGTTATGCCCCCGCCCCACATAGCAATGTATAGTGTGAAGGGGGTGTATATGAATCAGCGTGATGTTGGTCGGGCGGTCGGTCGGTCTGTTGCAAAATCTTGCGTCGCGAACTCCTCCTACAGTTTTGAAGCAATTTAAATGAAACTTATATTAGGGTTTATGATGATATTGAGGTATAGATGTGCAAGACACGTTTTTTGTATTTGTCGGACGATGCGTTGCCATAGTAACCATAATTTCACAAAAGCCTTGTGGATTGAATAACTTCCAAAGTACATTATATTTGAGCAATCAATATCAAAATTGGTATCTATGATGATCTATAGGTGTAGTTATGCAAGACACTCTTTGTGTTTGTACTTGACAAAGCGTTGCCATGGTAACTGCATGTTTTCTTCGAAATCTTGTGGAGTGAACAACTTCCACAGTTTTGAAGCAATTGAAATCAAATTGGTAGGCATTATGGCCTTGAGGCATAGATGTGAAACACATAATTTTTGTGTTTGTCGGACAAAGCGTTGCCATGGTAACCATAATTTTACCAAAACTTTGTGGACTGAATAATTTCCACATCATTCAAGCAATTAAGTTAAATTTAGTATGTATGATGATTGGGAGGTGTAGTTATGCAAGACACCAATGTGTTGATATAAGAAAAATTGTTGCCATGGTAACCACTCATTTTTGTGTCAAATTGAACCGTTTAATCTAAGAAGGTGAAACTTGGTGTGTATGACCCTCTTTAAGTGTAGTTTTGCAAAATGTCCTTTGTATTTGTATCGGACAATGCGTTGCCATGGTAACCGTGTGTGTGTGTGTGTATTTTTTTTTAATCCTGTGGAGTGAATTTCTTCCACAGTTTTCAAGCAATTGAAACCAATTTTGGTAGCCATTATGGCCCTTAGGTATATATGTGGAACGCATAGTTATTGTGTTTGTCACACAAACCGTTGCCATGGTAGCCACAATTTTACCAAAACCTTGCAGATTCAAGCAATTAAAGTCAAATTTAGTATGTACCATGATCTAGAAGTGTAGTTTTGCAAGAAACTAATGTGTTGGTTTAAGGAAAATGTGTTGCCATGGTAACCACTCTTTTTTGTATCAAAATAAACCATTCAAGATACGAAGGTCAAATCTGGTGTGTGTGATGGTCTTTAAGTGTAGTGATGCTGGGGGAAAGCATGTTTCTACTTGCTGTAAGTTTTATACTCAGTGTCAACTCTGTAATTGTACAGTAAACTAAAATCATTTTGTTTCCAATTCGACAAGTTCACAAACTTGGTATTGACGTTATTGCCCTCACGACATCACATATTATAAAGCAACACTAGGGGCGGGGGTATTAATCACCTTCAGTGATAATTCTAGTCTTTTTCGCGTAAATAGCCTGACTTGAAAGGCATAGGATTTATTTTACTCTTTGAATCAATACTCAACCGGTATGCGAACCAAATCGTTTCAAGGGGGATGAAATCAAAACAAAGATGTTGATTAAGTGAATGTAGAAATATTAGTAGAACGCATCAGTGAAAGTTTGAGAAAAATCTGATAATCCGTTCAAAAGTTATGAATTTTTGGCTGTTTGGTAACGAGACCGAAGACTATTACAAATCATGACATCGCATATGTACTACGATATAAGGAAAACATAAAGACAAATTCCACAAAATTTCATTCATGTGAAAAGTTTATAATCATTTCCTGGACTTGTCACTTATATATTTAAAAGGTAGTATTATTCCCCCTGCTCTCTGAAAGGAGTAACTCTATTGCTCTTTCATGTTCAATTTGCTATGTATATATAGAAGACTGAAAATATGTTGAATTTTCTTTGTGTTGTTCTACATATCAGAGCACATTGGTATGTGATGTCTTGATCTGCAGTAGTCTTTTGCACCAGCGGTATCGTTACCAAAGCTTCAAAATTTCTTAACTTTTGAACGACTTGTTCGATTTTCCTCGAAAATTTCACTTTCTACTAATATTGCTGCATTCACGAGCTCAATCAACATGTATTTCGGGGTTTTATTCCCCTTTAAATTTTATGGAGTATGACCTGACTTGGGTAAATTTACCGGCGAAAATTTTTCTCACGCATTAGATTTGTAGCAAAATGACAAAAACAAGATGAACAACCAAAGCCTTAAGCAATTCCCCACAGTCAAACATCAGTAAAACCAATACTGTCGTTAACATCGTTTACTCGAAACAGAATTGCTGGAACACGAATTCCCGCGCAGTCATCAGTTTTTTTTTTGAAATGGCTATTTAATGACGTCATTGTCCAATGACAGTAATCATCACAGGTGATGACGTCATTAAGACTCTACTTTGGGATAGTAACTTAGCAGCGAATTTCTCCATGAGGAATTGTAATATCTACTAACTACTTACTATTTCTACCCCTGTTGCTATTATCATCAAGTATAATTCAAGTGAGAAGTGTCACAGTTTTAAGAGTAAAGTCATTCGACAGAATAATATAGATTTTGTTGTTACTCTAGGCAGTTTTTTAGCTTAGAATGTTACCTATGACAATAATTATTATCATAGGTATATAGCGATATGATGTCTCGCCTCGGTGAACTTACAAATTCTTACTAAATTTTCGTCACGTTTGTGTTTTGGTTGTGTGTTTTTTTTTTTTGGGGGGGGGGTTTGAAAAAAAAAAACATAAATATATCTCCTATCTCTTCACACCGTAATATTGTGAAACTGAAACCACACAGTGGCAGTGACTTTCAGGGAGAAGGGAGCTGTATAATTGCTCAGTTTTTTACTAATAAAAAAGTGATGATTCATTAACTTGAATAGTTTGCCAACCTTAAAAGTAACATCAACACACTTTTTATTGAAGGGGTTTGAAAATTCACTATTCAAGCTGCTGTATTTGCACTTGGCATGGAACTTCCCTTTATGAAACTGTCCATACGTATCCCACAAAGGCATTTCGTGTACGCCGATTAACAGTCTCGCCCACGGGACTGTAGTGACCTATAACTTCAACTACGAGTACGAGAGCAGGTTGCGATTCTCGTGCGACGCTGGCTACCGACTGCAGGGGAGCGCTATCCGAGAGTGCGAGGCGAACGGAGCGTGGAGTGGCGAGGAGGCAGTCTGTGTGGGTAAGACGTTCTCCGCTGTGTGACTCGAACCGTGGGCTCGTTTCATAAAACTTGTCATCAGTGACAAGTTGTCATAGATGTGACAAGCTACTGAAATCCTTGCATCTGATTGGTTGAGAGCAAATTTGTAATAGAAATGTGGCAGTTGTCAATGATGACAAGTTTTATGAAAAGGGCCCTGTGTTGTGATCGCTACTAATAATATACTCTCTAAGATTGACTTGTTAAGAACAAGAGTGCGTACAAAAATGTGCATTTGGGCGAGACAAATTTTGCTGGTTGCTCGACATTTTGATAATAGAGATCAGTCGGAGATCACGCATTATTTGGGGCAATCACGATTGCCCAAATAACGATAATAGAGATCATGGTCATGAAAAAAAAAATGGTAACGATAAAATTTATAACGATGTATTTTGAATATGTAACACTATTCCAGTGAGATGATGCAATTGATGATGATGGTATTGGTGATGATGGTAAGAAGAGTATCATTACTACTATTACCAAAGATCGTACACTCAATACGATCTTTGACGGACTTTGCTGTTACTATTACTATTGCCACTGATAGTGATAAGTGGTAGAGATAGTAGTAGTAGTAGTAGTAGTAGTAGTAGTAGTAGTAGTAAAAGTAGTAATGCTACTGGTAATAAAGTTGATGATAATAATAACAACAACAATAATAATAACAAGAAGTCGTTTATCGGTTTGCATAAAATATTTGTCACTATATTCCCCTCTTGTTAGATTTTGAAGAGAGGAAATTAGCCAAAGAAAAGAAAAGCTATGATATATGACAACTCATACACAAAGTGCCTGGTGGGAGATTTTTGAGGCACTGGTATCGCCGTAATGTCTTTCACGAGACTTCGACAGTGAACACCTTTTCATAAGTCATGTGGAACCTTCGATTTGTGAAGTGTTACATTAGTTAAATTTTCACTATCAACCTCAAATTAATCTTTGTATCTTTGTAATAATATCTGTATGTTATCATCTTCGAAACAGAAATTCGGGTTTATATATCAGGGAGGTGGCACCTCCTTCTTTTCATTTAAGCCGAGTTGTTGCCTGCCAGTGCCAAGTGCTGCTGATGGAGCTTGGTGGTTTCCTTTGACAATCATTTTCACTTTCCTCGTGTATTTTTCTTTTGCGTTGCTGTAACGCCCCCCCCCCCCCCCCTTATCATCCTGAACACTACTGGAAATAAGTCAGCATTATATCTCATTTCTCCGCAATTGTTTTTCTACCAAAAAAGAGGTTATATGCGATGATCTTGGTCCACCTGCGAACGGTAAGATAAACGAGGCAAACAGAAGAGCAGTGTACAGAAGCGGGGATGTGGTTTATTATCAGTGCAACGTGGACTTTACAATCAGGGGCAGTCAATCCAACCAATGCACAGATAACGGACGCTGGGCCTACCTGCGACCCCGCTGCATCAGCATATACAGTAAGTAAGGCCATGATCAGCTGGTGATTGCCTTCATTGCTTTGAAAGTGCTATTCCACAAACCGTTCAAGTCTGATTTTCAGGATTGTAGTTCCATTCGGTCCAGTTCAATTTGCTTCTGCATTCCATTTTTGGTACAATTATAACAGAACTTAACAAAATGTGCATAAAATGTATGAGTTGTACCTACACGTCATCAATATATACATTATGGAGTACTTTCACATAAAGGGAACATATTATTTGTCATACAGAGGAAGAAATATTAAGCGATGTTAAATCAAAGGTACACTATTCGTTCTATCTATGACAGGGAATGCTCCGAATTAGGTTTTGAGAGAGAAAATGTATAATACGTATAAAAAGGAAAAGCAGGGGACCATCTTCATAAGCAGAGCTTTACTTCGAAGATGGTAAATGATAACTGTCAAGTTATGTGGGAAACATATAACTCATCGTTAAAAGTAATGAAAATGAATAATAAAAAAAGAAAAATAGTGAAAGCACTCGAACATTTTTGAGAGATCTTTCATTCAAAGTCAGTCGTGAATTTTGATGCTCATTTTCCCGGGGGTTCAGCGACGCCACTACACTAACAGTTGCCAATGGTGTCCGGCGTCAAACACTGTCGACTTCATGAAGTCCGCTATACATGTATATAATTCATTTACATATATATTATAAACTATAATGGTAATGTTTGATATCTTTCCTATGCCTAGATGATTGCCCATGGCCAAATGTTAATGACATTCACCTCAATCTGGCCAGTTTCGACCCGCCAAACCCCAGCTCGACAGAAATCGCCCACGGTACCCGCATAGAGTTTACGTGCCAACGCGGATACGAGTTTATTAATGGGGCGTCCGAGACTGTATGCCACGATGGACGGTACAACCCTCAGCTGGATTCCATAACATGTACACTAAGTACGTAGGTACAGAATCCACATGCCAATTGTATCTCTTATTCTCCATCCACACTTCTTCCTCATCCTCCATCCCCCTCTTTCCATCTTCATTTTGCTATCCCTTTATTATATCTGTCTATCTTTGTTTGATGTATCTCTCTGCTTCTATCTGTCCTTGTTCATTTTCTTGTACAAGTAGATTTGTAAAAATCTAACTCAGAGATAAAAGTATCCTTCGGCAAAAGTCTTCCCGCTGTAATGATAGCAATATTGCAAGCAAAGTGTCTTTACGCGAGACTAGTCAAGTTGCAAGAGAGAAAGAGAGCCAAGTCTCAGCGAGATGAGGCCTTGGTCAGAACAGGGAGGTGACCTGGTCAGAATGACCAACTAAATTAAACGGGTCGCGAAAGTACATGAGTGGAAAGTCCCCTGCTGCCTTGGAAAGGGGTGGAGGTTGGAGTGGGGTGGGGGACGATACGAGGTATGATGTTCACAAAGGACAAAGTAGAGGAAAGTTGCGTAAAGTTGAGAAGTGTTACGTACCTACTACGCCGAATCGGCCGCGTACTCACGGAAGTCTTATTGACGGAAGTAAGTGACAGCAGTATGAGATAAAGAGGTATTTTGGTAAATCCTTGGATCGGACCTCAAATGATTTTTCGTCGGACTGGCATAGAGTAGGTGCGTACCATTTGCGTAGGCGTTGGCGTGAAGTAGCATAGTATTGCGTACTATTGCGTACTATTGCGTACTTCCTACCAATCAAACTAAGTGGTTTGACGTAGGACCACAGACGTCTCGAGAAATTTAATGTTCTTCCTGTTATGCCATCTTGTAATGTCTCACATTACGATATCGTCTCCGTGAATACACCATTGTTATTACAGAAACATGTGTTCAAGACACACTCGCGAATGGGAGAAACCTGTACAGAAGTAGTGCAACTGGAATATTCCGACCCAATATCACCCCCACACATGGGTCTTTCAGACTTATCCAATGTGAAGAAGGCTACACTACCACTGGCCCCGACCTAAGCCGATGCGACGACGGGATTTGGATACAGCAACAAACTGGCGCTAATTCCTCGGCACCAAGATGCGATCCTGGTAGGATGTTATTGCCTTCCTCTTACTGCTCGGAATGCCATGACTCTATGTATATGATATCACACATTCCATGTGACTGGAAGCTGCTACATGATGCAGTTTGATGCCATCAACAGCATAATTTTCTCGAATTCTTTCCTTCATTCTCCTCATCTCTGGAAGAAAGTCACGTGTTATGGTTGTTCTTGTTATTTAATGAGGGATAAAAAATAGAACTCTGTTGGTGATGACTTGCCCCATCCAATGTTGATTTCAAACAAAATATATCTATCAACATCATCAATTACCTAGGTCCATATGCCATCAATGATTGATTGTCCCCGTATAGGAGCTAAGTGTCCTCCCCTATAGATCTAATAGGAATACATGTCTACGTAGACAATAGGGGATCTCATGGAACGGAATTCTGTCTGAAGCGCTTCGATATTCAAAGCACTTCATGCAGTGATTGACTTATTGCTGCATGTGAATAAAGTGCGTGGGAATTTTCGAATATCGTATACAAGGAATGGGTTAGTAAGCTGTAGGTTGTTCTTCTGATTGTTTCATGAAGCACTGCGCCAGTACATAATGAGTTGTTATTGTACACACACGCACACACCTTCACACACACATACCCTCACACACCCTCACACACACAAACAGACACACACAACCAACCAACCAACCAACCCACCAAATTAATGCTGTATTCCTCACGATCACACATCACACGGAAAGTCCGTATTGAAAACTATTTGTTAATAATAAGGAAGCCACTGTGGCAAATCAAATGACATTTATCATTTTACTTTTTCTACCATACACAGATTTCCAAAAACCTTTTCTTTTTCTTTTTTTTTTGGGGGGGGCAGCATTCCATTCTATTTTAATTTCGAAACTCAAAATCACTGTTAGAGCTGAAAGTGCAATTCTGCACAAAATGAACCAATGAGCAGCTATGGTAGAGGTTCATCAAAATCTGTCATTAGAATGCCGTGAAAATCTGAAAATTCCCCATGTTTTCACAAAGTAGGGATAATAATCACAAACTTCTCTTGCAAAAAGGGTGAAATTACTTTCCAAGACTCTCTTAGATCCGTTATAGTTATAGATCCTCGCAAGATTTCCTTTTCAACTTGACTTCAATAAGGATTCGTTGTATCCTTCACATCAAATTATTGCAGTCTTGGATTGCAATTGTGAATCTTTGGGAGGAGGGGGGGGGGGGGACTGGGCATAGTTGGCTAGATGAAAGCAAAAATAGAGTGCATTAATATTCATAACACTGATGTTGGGTAGTCATTTTCGGTTACCCCAGAATCGCATGAGTCATTTTACGCTCGTCTCTGACTAGGGCAATATACTTCTGGTTTGGGCAATGCGTTTAAGTGACCAGTTCATTGCTATACTGCTTTTAAAGTTTATGTCTTCTTCCTTTTTTGCTGCTTTTCGATTTGATTCATTGTTCCCATTTTCCCAGATCCGTGCACCGCCATTCCAAACGAGAACGTGACGGTCAGATACGGACGAGATCCCCGCCAAGACGGACTGCATGAGAACGGAACCACGGCCACAGCCCAATGCGACGATGGTTATCTTATGGCGATTACCAGTGAAACCTTCGTCTGCCGGGCATCACGGTGGATCCCCGCCACGCCCAAGTGCTTGTTGGGTAAGAGCAATGATGATAACATTTCCACCACTACTGCTATTACAGTGACAACCATCAACACGTCATGGCCGATTGATATCGTTATCGCCATTTATCAAAATAGCCTATCATCATCATTTTGTCATAGTTTTCATCCATTTCTGCCATTTACGTGTCATTTTCACCGGAGTCTTGTCAGGGTATTCATAGTTCCCAACAGAAAGAATAATAGCAAACAATATTTCTTTACAATCAAAAGATGGTAGAGGTGAAAATATTACCTATAACAGACAAAAAAAAAATACATTTTCATTATAAAATTAGGGAATAGTGTTTAGTAATATAAGTCCCTAGAAAACCAAAACAACAAACTTATTTATAATTATAGTGTACTTCATAATGATAACTCTAACTTTCTCATAAATATCTTTTCAAATTCTTCTTAGAAATATTTGTAGTTAAAGAATTTGTAACTGTATCTGGTAAAAAATAAGATAAATTATAATTGCGTTACAATATTGTTACGTTGGTGACTGATGCCTAGACATGCTGACATCATATGAAATGAATACATGATTATGAACAAAGTGAGATATGGGAAAATCATGTCAATATGGTGGTCCCACGCAGAATGATGCGACTTAATGTCCATTTGCTTCTCGTTTGTCTGTTGTTTGTTTGTTTGTTTGTTTGTGTCAGATAACAATCTTGCGATCGGATCAACGCCTTCTCAGTCGGAACTGCATCCAACTGCCCATCTGGCCATTGACGGCCGTACCAATGGTCACTACAGTGGACACTCCTGTACTAGAATAGGTAATCGCGCACCGGAAGTCGCTTTATCCTCTCGGACCAACCAAATCAATACACTCGCCACGGATATTGATACGTGCGCATGGCAGATTGTCGTAAGGGTGTGGGAGTGCGCTCTGCCAACATTCGCAGGGAAGCGCGTTAACGACGATCTGCCACGCGCATGATGATATGCGAGGGCTATCAGAGTATTCAAGGGAAAAGTAAGCCCATGCCCCCCCCCCCCCCTTACTTCCACCAAACACTTTAGGCAAAATTTTGTAAATTTCATAAAAAGGACAACACATACAAGTGAATACACATCTAAATTTAATCTCTGTAATCTATTGTCTACTTTTCGTATTAAGTGAAAGAAATCTGATTTTTTTTTTTTTTTGGGGGGGGGGAGGGGGTCGTAATGGCTTGTCTATCTTTTCCTGGTCAACTTGGACCACACAAGTTCGGATTTTTTTTTCAGAGTTAATCTCACTTCTTCTATATACAACTCTCTTAAAGTTTTTACTTTTATTTAAGTAGTAATTTTTATTGATGAATAGTATCCTTTCATTTTCCCCTTTTTGTTAGGGGGTTGGATGGCTTACTTTTTTCTTTCACTTCTGGATATTTGGGCTATATCATCTATAATGTGTATTTTGATCCGTCATTAAAAAAAAAAAACAATATCATAAACGGAAATTCACTAAATAATTATTCAACCAATAATTCAAATTAGGACAAACTAGGATCGCACACACACACACACACACACACAAAACCACCCCAAAAATCTTTTTCCAAAGTTATATCGAGCCCATCTGGATTAATTCAACCAGTTTATTTCATACCTTATTTCAAATTTTACAAACTTACTTAAGGGTCACACTCCTTATTGCTATAACTGCATTATTGAGTGATTTCTAGTTATTTTCTTCTTTATGTGACTATTATTTCCTAAATTCAAATTTATGTACACAAATTGTGTCTGTGAATACCTGATATCGATACATGATATCATTTTTAAGGCCGCTTTTCAAATGGAGCTAGCATGGGAAATGGATCTTCGTCCATCTTTTAGTTAAAGTTGTTTCACGAATGACGTCTTATAGCTGTATGTGCTCCAATTCTGCAATTTCATGGATTGCACTTTGTGCTCTTGTGCAAAACCGTGCTTTAAAAGAAATCCACATGGTGTTATTCTATGTAAAACTCAGAAATCAAATCAAATCATATCAAATCACATCGTACGGTAATGGTTGAGGGAGACGCTTAGTACATTCTTTACCATTCAAGAGTGTTTCTCTGTCCCCGTTTTCTGCTGAAATCGTCACACACACAGTTCACCAATTGTTATGTATATGGGGCGCAAAGTGTCGCATGGTCTATTTCGTTACGAAATCAGTCATTTTGTCGACGAAATGTTTATTTCGTTACGAAATGACAGCATATTTTAGGAAATGTTCATTACGTAACGAAATAACAATTATGTGGACGAAATATTAATTTCGTTACGGAATGACTATATTTCGTAACGAAATGTTTATATCGTTACTAAATGACACCATCTCGCGACGAAATGATCGACGAAATGACTAATGTCCTAACGAAATAGACCATGCAACACTTGGCGTCCCATTTATGAACACCCGTGTGTACACAAAATGATATTTCGAAAGTATAGATCCGAAATGAGCGAGCTCATTTGATAGAAAGTCTTTTCCAGTTATTTATACAGGTTTATTGACGGTTACATTCGTTCATCTCTGTGATCGTAATGATTTCCTACCATGACAGTCAAAGATCGTTTTGAGGCATCCAAATGTAATCGACAGAGATATACTTTGTTCCAAAGATTTACGAAACAGATTTTGGGTTAAGGGCGACGAAGATGATGATAACGTTCAAACAGGCACGTGTGGTAATCTTGAATGGCTGATTTGATTTTGTGATTCTTTTTTAACTGTGCGTTTGTTTGTTTGTTTGTTTTGATGGGATGGGGGCAGGGGAGTAAAATATGGAAATTTCAGTAATGTCATCATCATGGTTATTTGATGATGTGCCCCCTCTGTAGCTTTAGTGAATGTATCTGTTTTATTTCATCAGGAAGTATTTTGATGTTGTGGACTTTACAGGTCCGTCAAAAAATGCCTGGTGGAAAACAGACTTGGACGCAACGCATATTGTTCAGGCAATACGGATTTTCAATGCGTTCGATACTGGTCAAGGTGAGAATAAACATGAATCTCATTCTTAAGAAATATTTGGTTCCAATAAAGAATACAGAATTATGGATTTGTACTGTTTAAATTTTGGACAGTTTATGTACAAACTAATAAATCATTCCCTTCCTGTTCTGTTTTTGATTCCATGTTTATGTATGCTTTATCTCATTGTAAACCAATGACGGGCATTTAAATCTCATTTGAATATGCATAAGTCACATCGACCTTTACTTTTTTATTTGCAAATGTCATACTTTCGTCGGAAATGAAATAAAATGAAATGAAATGAAGTTTCTTATATATATATATATATATATATATATACATATATATAAGAAACAATCTTCTTCGTTTACTTTTTTTTTTTACTTTTTTTTTGCTTTGGCTTTATAAGCAGTTGATAAGAGCATAAAGTTGTCAAGAGTATCGATATTCACTTTCATCCAAATTTGACGATGCAGTCATCGACCTTCATGTATCCAAGATTTTTGCGCCCTCTTTTTCATTTTTTGTTTCTTCGTTGACGGCATCCGACCTTTTTTTTGGGGGGGGGGGGCGTGGGGGTGGGGTCACATCATTATCATCACTTTCCTTCCTTCTTCACCTTGTCACATATTGCCTTGTAGACCATTTGACCCTTCGGAACTGTGAGTTTGTAAAGTTCTCTTTCCATTTACAGATTCAGGACGACGGTGGACCCCATTTCTAACCCCATTCATTGATATCATAGCGTGTATACTCTCACCTCTTTTTTAACTTATCCGCTTCTGCAGTGGACAAACTTTCGACATCTGTTGTTAAGGTTATCAAAACATTTTAGACAACTTTGTTCCAAATTTGATACCCCTCTTGGTAATGTAAGAATCGGGTCAAACAGTAAGGGGATTTCAGTTTCAGAAAGATTACTTGAGCAAATGTCATATCATAAACAGTCAACCAATCAGGCGGCAAGAACATTTAAAGTGTTTTATGAATAAAACTGTCTGACTGTCACACTTGTTAATGTGTTCTTGCAAATCCCTCTCTGAGTGGCTTGTAGTGTCACAATGTAGTGTAAAAAAAAATTTTGCGATTCCTGCAAGCTGCGGTAATTTTTAACAAAGCAACAACTTTCTAGCTTCTACCGTATGCAGTTGTTGCAAATTATTCTATAAAATGACTGAAACCTGCTTACGAACAGGCCCCAGATCAAATGCGATCTGTGTGATTGCATTTTGGTTGTTTTGATATATCGATGATGATTGATGATGATGTGGATGATGATGATGATTTCTTTTGTTTTGCTACTGCTTTTTTTTTTATTTAGAGGACCAACTTGCAGGTGCAGCTGTAAGGGTCGGCTCGCTGCAGAATTTTCGGGAAAATCCTCAATGCGGGAGCAACATTACACAGCAACAGATTTTACAAAGCACTCCAGACAACCATGGTATAAGTATCATATGTGAGGACGAAATGATAGGGAAATACGTCAGTATTGACTTACCTCATAGCAGCGCAGTGAGGAGTTTTCTTCTATGTGAAGTGGAAGTCTTTGGAACAGGGCCTATAAGGGGTGAGTGATATGTGTCATTTTTTTCTCCACTTATTTGGACATGATGTGAGGAGGAAGAGAATTCTGACCAATCGTAGCAAGAGTTTAGATGCAATAAACGATGCAGCTATGTTCATCATATTGAAATGTGTGAGATGAAATCTGCTGAAAAACAAAGAAAAATACTTAAAATACATGTGATAATCTAAATGACATCTTCGAATATATTTCTTATGTAAAAAATGAAGTACTATTGAAAATATGCTTTTTTCTCTATTGATAATGACCTCACTTTAATGACATTTCTCTGATTGGACGTTCAAAGTCTTCAGTTATAATTGTAAGACCGTAAGTAGGTTTTGTTGGTTCTTTCTTACAATCTTTTTGTTCCTTCATAAATTGTTAACAATGTCATGGGCACGCATGTTTTACCATTAGTACACTTGCACGTAAATCATGTCCTGCTCAGTCCAAGGAGAACAGAGCCAGAGTCCCGGTGAACTCGAGGGGTGCACCATTCCGCAGGTAACCAACGCCAGGTTGGTGACTGATCGCGCGCCCGGTCAAGTGATCCTGGCGAAACCAACAGGCGGAACTGAAGAGGAAAGAGGAAACGATCTGCGGGGAGTCGTCAAGTATCGATGCGACGATGGTTACGCCATTGCCGGATCGACTGTAAAAAACCACAAAATGACATGTCTTAACGTAACGGGCTGGGATTCGGACCCACCGATATGTGTTCCAGGTAAGCTTGAGTGCATTTTGAGCTATGTGGAGAAAATATCTTAGAATAGAAACATGATAAATAAAGCCCAAATCAACTGACGTTTTAAGTTAAATTGACGAAAAATGATAAGGTCATTACATGTATACAGTTTCTTATCAGTGATATTTCGTTCAGGAAACTTCGCAAGACGTTTCTCGGTCAAGGAACCGTAATTTGAAATGGATTTGATTTATTTCTATCTTAACATTTTTAAGGGACATACAGTGAGATCATCAAAAAATATAATTCGTGATGTCGATGTCGATGATAAATATTAATTTAACCTAATTGCGTTCATTCTAATAATTAAAATTATCAAAATAGAAATCACATCCTACATTTTTTGTATGAATACATGTGGGGTAAGGGGTTAAGTGCAGATATGGAAGACCACCGTAGTTAGGGGAGGTGGATTTTGATGGCAGTCTCAGGGAAGACAAGACAAGGAAGTGATGACATACTATTAGAAACTTTTTTTTTCTCGGTTATTTCTGTCTGTGTTTTTCATCCCATGTTTTCCCGCTTATCACAATTTCATGTTTGACAATATGATATGTCCCTCATGAACAACATGACACAGTTGAAGCAGACAAAGGGAGACGACCGCTCTATCGGAGGCTGGCTCACTTCAAACCATGAACTTTCTACCGTTTGTTTTTTCTCTCTCATTATAAGCATTAATAATCAGGAATTTAAGGTATATATGTATTATACGTATTTCCCTCATATTCAGTGAACTGCACGGCCCAGCCTATTGAAAATGGACGCCTGTTGCAATACGAAACTAATGACATCATTCCTCATGACAGCGTTGTGCTGTATGCTTGCAACGACGGTTACGAGGGGACTCCGTCAGACAGCGTAGAGTGTAGGCATGGCAACCTGTTTCCGGAAGTCCCCACTTGTTCGCCAGGTGAGACCGAATCCCCATCTCATCGAAAGCAGGCAAAGTAGATGGCCTCTTATTCAATTCGTTTGATTTTCTGTACATTCGGTGCTCAGTCATCAGTACATGAAAAGTGAGCTTATAACGGCTGCACAACAGTGCTATTGTTTGAGAATTTTATCCTTTTTTTTTCCTTCATCAAGGTATTTAGTGTGTATTTGATGTTGGCCATACGCAGTATACGATGTAATAATTTGTTATGCCTTGTGTAAAAAACAAAAAAAAAAGTGTCCCAATCTCACGCGGTTACAACTCACCGGATAACGTTATCTCTCTCTTTAGCAACTTATTTTCTCCATATTCTCATATCTAGGTCTACCTCTATTTCTTTTTTCTCTCCCGAAGGACCCATTTTATACACGATTATCAGCTTTTCAGTAAGTTTCTCCCACAAAAAAAGTAAGACTTAAACAATTATATTTAACCCATACTTTTTAGCTATGTTTCATTCCCCCAAGTTATTATGTCTTGTATTCAATCTATAAACATTTTATCAAACATAGGTTGTACTTACTTCAAAACGAGTAATCTCAACTTGTAACTATCTTTGAAATAAATGCTTAAATTATTGCCAGTTGTGCTGAACTTCAATGTGCTCATGCTGTATTATTTTTAC
Source organism: Diadema setosum (assembly GCF_964275005.1). Taxonomy (NCBI): domain Eukaryota; kingdom Metazoa; phylum Echinodermata; class Echinoidea; order Diadematoida; family Diadematidae; genus Diadema; species Diadema setosum. Next base: position 25,976,088 of record NC_092701.1, on the reverse strand, counting down.
TTTATAAGTGAAAGTTTAAATGAATATTATCTCCGACGAAATTCTTCCCTTCGACCATTTTCTGTTTCACCCGCTCTTTTTACGCACGGCACTTTTTGGTCCGTCCCGGTGGTGCCCCGTCCCTTTGTGGAAGCAGCATCCTGCGGGGTGGAAGGATTAAACACTTCAAATATGGTCGTCAAAGTGCGTTATAACCACGGCGAGCGCATGGAGCTCCAATGCAGACCTGGATATGAATTGTCGGAGCAGGTACCGAATCTACAGCAACCTCTTTGTGTGAATGGGGAGTGGAACCACACCCAACTTCCGGCCTGTCGAAGAGGTGATTTGCCTTAATTTGGAAGTAAAATGTCATTGTACGTGACGTTCTCCTTTGATAATACGTAATAAAACCATTCAAACAGACAGGCAGAAATTTCATTTAAAGCGCACTTTTGACAAACGTTCGACGAGAAGCCAGTTGGTTTTTAAAAATCTATACGTGTTCTCATGAAACGGTGATATTGTTCACAATAACTCATGCAAATCAGATGGGGTACAGGCTTCCTGGTCTCTCATCCTTCCAATCAATCTGAAAACTTACCTGTAAATTTGATTGCTTGCTTTGAACAATTTGGAACTGCACTCTCTCTCCTTCAAGTGTATGTAGGTCCACGTGATATCGAGTTAATTTTCAACAGGGCCTAAATAGTTCCTTCTAGTAATACTGTTTCATGGAAACATGACGTATTCAAACATTAAAATTCCCTTTTGTTTCTGCGTTTCAGGTCCGGTGCGAATCATGCATCTGTCGTTCTTTGTTTTCGTAGTTTTGTTTTTGCTGAGGTTAATTTCAAATTAGAATGACATTCTGGATTGACACTCTAAAAGGGCGTACTCTGGGTTATTACAATTTTCAATATTTTGACGCAAAAATAAACCCGCCTAGATTTTCAACATTTTCTAACTTTCTTCGTTTACCTCCGATTTTAATGAGACATTTATATTTCTAGACTACTATTGCACTTCCATTTCCAGATCAAATGTTATTTCATCATCAAAATTTGTCAGTAATTTCCTAAATAAACACTGTTGAATAAACACTTGACTGAGTGGGTTTTTTTTTTCTAACACTGGGAAAACCATGAGTAAGTAAATGGAAAGTCAATTCGTTCTCAGATGTTCATTTTTTGTGTTTATATTTAACTACCACGATGTTGGATATCTCCAGTGAATCACAGACTTTGGTATAACCTTAAGGACAACACAGCTCAGATTTAATCCTCTCCATGCAACTCCGTCGTTATTCTCCTGCACGTAATTCTACTCCTTCCCTCAAACCTTACCCTCGACGCCCTTCATCGCCAACCCTCCCCCCCCCCTCCATCATCAGTTCCGCCAGTTCGATGGAACAATATGATTTAGTGGATGAGTCTCTTGATTCTCAAACAGAAAGCTCAGGGGTTCGAATCTTGTCTGGTGATTATTACGTTCACCTATTGGGCAAGGTGTTTTACCATCCACGATGTCTCTCTTTGTCAGGTATATGGATGCAAGGTACTCTCTCTGAGAGAGCAAATAAAAAAAAAAAGAATAGAGGAAATTGACGAATAAGAAATCAAGATCAGCTGTAGTATCAGCATTATATTCTCTTTGTTCTCAGAACCAACTATTATCATCCATATCACTTTGTTCTTACAAAGAAAAACCATCAGTGGCAGTAGTAGTAGAGCTGTATTATATTATCATTATCGTCATTATCATTATCACTCGAAACCAGTGTCATGTGGGGAGCCTGGACGATCAAATGACATCACTATTGAAAACATACCTCAGGAGGGCGTCGAAGGCTATGTACATGGGGCTAGGATCCGCTACGTTTGCTCAGACGGTTACACCATGAGCGGCAACGCAGTCCGCGACTGTTTATACGGCCAGTGGAGTGGCACGGTACCGGAATGTTTGGCACAAGGTAGGCAGACTGTAGCGATTATTGGTCGTCGAGCTGTTAATATAAACACACTGTACACTGTTTGTTTGTTTGTTTGTTTGTTTCATTTGAATATGACATGATGATGGGTAAGTGGGTAGCTCATATTCAGCTGCACTAACTGGTCTTCCATGGGGGTCCAGTTGGAAGTGAGGAGGGACCACTTCAGCGGGTTATGCACCCCACTTTTTACGATGAATGAATGAACCGAGATCTTTTACGTGCATTTGTTCGATGTGACTCTCTCACACACGGGTCCTTCATTTTATGTTATCCGAGAAACATTGTGTTTTGCCTCTCACTAATAGAGGGGGCGGTATGGTTACATACAACATCGCTCGTTTAGATTTGGGAATCGAACCCGGGTCCTTTGAAGACTTGCTACCGACCGAGCAAGAGTAAAGTGGATGACCTATCGAAGGTTACAACGGACGGAGTTGGGCCTATACAAGGCATAGACTTTGCCACTTGTGGGTATGATGGACAATGATGAACTCATACTGAAAATTTACCTCATTCACAACATACTATTATTTGATTACTGGTACTGTAGACTACTATTGCCTTAGTAAATCTGCTCATCACATAGTATCACAAACTTTTCTGGTAATAATTATCATGTATACTCTAAAATATATACTTTGTTACTTTCCCTTTGGCTGAAGCATATCCCCAACACTGTCGTCTGCCGACGGCAACAAACGGCGAAATGTATTCCCTTACGGGGTTAGATCCTGGAGATGACGTCTTTGGCCGAGGAGTACAAAACCAGAGGACAGTCCAAGTGTCAGTCTCCTGTTCAAGAAGAGGTTACGTGCCAGAAGGTGGATCGGTCTCTACGACCTGTATTAACGGCACATGGACAGTGCCTTTGCCGCAGTGTGGTAAGATGTAATAAGGGTGAAAGGGGTGAGGATCGAGGGAGGAAAGCGACCGATCGAGGTGGAGGGTGTTTGAGGAGTCCCCAGGAGGAAGGTTGAACATTTTCAGAATTTAATTTGAACGATCTGATGCACACCTTTTGAGGAATATTAAGAGTTTCAATTATGTGAATGAAAAAATTGCAGAAAGAAAGGAGGACTGAGGAGGGGTTGAGCTGGGGTTATCGTTCAAGGTCACTTTGGTAGGTAGAATAATGATTTAATCCAAAATGTCTTTGAAACAAAACAATTATTTTTATTGAATTAGAAATTTTTGTATTAGTCGGAGTCAGATACGCGAAGTGGTTGATTACGGTCATCATCTCACAATTTCCTACTGACTTGCAATTAAAGTTGAAGGACAAGTTAATCCAAATATAATTATGTGTGAATCTAGTGAATGCAGCAATATTAGTAGAACACATCAGTTCACTTAACATTTCACTTTAACAAGCAGTATGCGGAGTTTCATTAAAAAAAAAATCTCTCGTCATTGTTCATCCATGTCAAATTGGTCTGCCTGTTGTACACAGTCGCACGGTCAGATGACTGCCGCGTCCCTGATAAGGTTGATGACGTACTGCAATTTGTCAACGGAAGAGCGACTCAAGAGATCAGTAGTTATCACGACGGCAGTCTCCCCAATGGTACGGTGCTGGTTTCTCGGTGCACCCACCCAGAGCACTACGTCCTCTTGGGTGACACGACAAGGACATGTTTGAGGAGTCGTTGGACTGGAAGTGTTCCCAATTGCAGTAAGTAGATCGCTACTACCCACAACTTTTGTTTCTGTAGTGAGTCCGGTTAACCCTTTCACAACTATATTCGTTGTACTCAATAGTATGTCAGACACTTTTTTATGGAGCAGTCATAAAGAGTTATTCCAAAAAGCCATTTCGGGGTTCCACTTTGCACTGACATAATCAGAAGCGGGTCATTAGTACCAACAGGGTATGTTGGTTTTAAGATTCACTGAGATAAGCATCTGAGATTTAAGGATTATTCAAGTAATCTTCATAAAAGTATTAATGGTATAGGCCTTCTTGCCAGCACAACCACCTGACAGCAAAAGTGGTACATGTATTTGCAATATCAATAGAAAGATATTGTTAAGGCATTATTTGCAAAATAAAGAAATTGATGCTTTCCCAGCTGTTAAGTGACGGACCATTCTGTTCACACAAGTTAATCCATTGTTTGAACATGATTGATGAATTCCATTGTTTGTTTCGTCGGGCAAACTTATGCATTATGTCGCTTTGAAAATAATTGAAAGGCCTAACCAACTGAGGAAAAAAAGAAAGATCATTTGTAGCCGTGTGCAAACTAATTCCGAACTGGCTTATTACGTTATAATCCACAGCTTATATCCATATCGAAGTTTACTGTGATTGCAAACTATTGAATTTGAACAAACAGAACGTTCGTGGTCATGGTCTCATTAGGATACAGCGTGAATCAATATTTTGTTTGATTTTACTTCTTTCAAGGTAATTTCAGACATGATATCAAATTTCTTTTGAGTTATATCACAAAAGGCATCAATATTCGATTTAGAATGTACATGATTCGAAGAAAGAAAATAAATGTGTACATCAATTTCATTAACAAAATTTATTTTCTTTTACTAAATTTGAAAATTATCTGCAAATATTAACCTATAAGTTATGGAAGTTTCACGTGTCTACAGACACCATCATCTTTGCAAAGCAAGAGGGGTCTTTGTCTTACAAAGTTTCAATTTCCCCACATCATTACTCTTTTCGCTCTTTTTGAAATGAACTTTTTTTCAAAAGTACATTTTGTGTAACAAATCGATTCAATTAGACTTCTTTGAAAGGAGGGGGTTAATATCAGTAAGATCTTTGATAAGAAAAAAAAAGTAAATGCTCGTATTTCTTGTCAACACTCGATTTGAAGACATCACAACTACTGCGTGATACTTAGTAAAATGAAGTATTGAATGTTTTTGATTACTTCCTGTCAAAATCTCAGGATTGAATTGGTAATTTTTTCATTTTTCAACAAGTAGGTCAAGGATGTCTTCCGGTTATCCCAACTATCTTAACAACCAATCTTTTGTATACGTTCTAGTGCACTTAAACGTCGGAGTTTTGTGTTGTTGTAGGAAAGGGGGTATGGTGCATGACCTATACTGCATCGACTTTGTTGGAGTTCCTTACATGATTGCCTATCATATGGGCGTGTATATAGCTATGGCGTATATATAGCTATGCAATAGCTAGGTTCTAATCGAGACCGTGGAATGAGAATTCTTTAATTTCTTTTTGTTGCTTTGTTTTTTTTTCTGTTTTTTTTTTCAGCTGAAAGCAGAATGAAATTCAGTTTCAGTCATACCCAGATTCAGACGAAGAGTGACGGAACATTCGTCATCGTCCCAAACCGGACTGTCCACATAGATTGTGACACATCAGCCCTTGGCATCCCGGCTGACATATACGCACCTCATCTACAGGTATAGTACCACTCTTCAGTGCCCTTTTGATAATGAGATTTGCCACTCAATTTTCTTTCCTTGCAAGCTTACCCAGCCATTTCTCATAATATGTATCTTTGATCATGTAGTTTTTTTGTGAAAGTGGGACTTATAGTGAAGTTCATACAATCCTTACTGGCACATTCTGAAGCCCAATCAGTGCCCGCTATGCGACCTAAGCCAGTGACCTGAACGCGAGCTAATAGCGACCTTCGAGCTCGCACCAGCTCGTGCCAGTTGGTATCCCCATATGCATAAACCACATTGCTCCCAATGAAAACACATTACAAGCCTTTTATTCTGTATATATATATATATATATATATATATATATATATATTATACTTTTCGGAGGAATGGTGACCGATAGAACGCAGCGAGGTGGTTAACTTCCGGTGCCTTACGATAGTCAAGTTTTTGATTGTTTGACCGGTCTTGTCAGAGCTTTGAAAATCAACTTTGCGAAAAGCAACCACTTCTTGGTTTATCGCTAACACCGCCGTGTTGTTTTAGTGCAAGTTGATTTAATTCATAATTGCTGTTTTTGCTTTCCTGTGATTTGCTCAAGTTTCGTCGTTTCTCGTTATGCTGAAGTTCAAAAGCCCTGAAGAAGACCGGTCAAAGAGTCGAAAGCTTTGCAAAAGAAGCACTGAATGAGAACTATCACATTGCGTTCGTTTGCTCCTTCTTTCTGTCACAATATTAGGGAGCTTTAGATTTTGACGCGCGGACGTTTGAGCCGACGCTTGCGCTGGACGTTCTCCTCTCCCTGCGTCGTGTGGAAAAGTAGCTTTAGATTACGCTGCGACGCAACGTATAAAAAACAAAATCGCGCCCCCATATGATCAGTGCATGAAGAAGCTCTCTACGTCGCAAACTGTGCGGACGTTAAAATAGCCGAGTACGCGTAGTGAAAAACTCAGGCGACGCAAACTAAAAATAGATTGACTTTACGCGCGTTACTGCGCACGCTCAGAACATTTTTTTTTCCTTTGAACGTCCGCGCGTCTAAAATCTAAAGCTCTCTAATATTATGAAGCAGCGCCCATCACCTTCTTGACCTGCAAGGCAACTTCACGATATATATAAATAAATGTACATATATATATATATATATATATATATATATATGTATGTTTATATACAATACTTACATTAAAATATAATAACATAATTTCTATATTATAGGAATATATATTTCCCTACAACTAAATCTTTCCAGGTTGACCCGTTCTACTTAGACTGGAAGCCTCTCACCACTATGAGGCTAACAATTCCATCATTGACACCCCAAGATTCTGGGACCTTCATGTGTAGAAGTCTACGCAGTCCATCACGCCATTTTCACACCATCCATGTTGAATTTGCAGGTAAGATGCATGAACAGCAGTGATAATGTCTGAATATCATAATGGCATATCATAATGTTTGAATATGTATATGCATGTAAATATTTGATATTTTTCATTTTTGAAGCGCCATGAGCACTGAAAAGTGGACCTGTGCGCTATACAAGTAGCCACTATTATTATTATTATTATTAACCAATTTAATTCTTCCCCTTCCATTTGTTGTTATTCCTTTATAACTATAAAGTTTACGACTATTTCAGTGTCGGCTTGGTCCACCTGAACTCACAGCCGCGTTACATATCCAATTTGAAATGATTGATCAAATTATTGTTTGATACAACGAAAGTTAAAGGAAGCTGTAACGAAAAAAAAAGTATCCCCCCTTACACACACACACACACACACACACACATGTTCAGGTGGCCAACCATATACATGCTTGCTCCAGATTCTTACAGATGCCCCCTTTAGGGATGGAAATGCGTTAAGGATATTGTTATTCCCTATATCACGGGCTTTTGGAAGAGAAGCCATCAGAATTAAGCCCTTTCACAGGTGTTTGGAAGGGAAGATAGCAAAGCTTCACGCTTCTCTGGCATTGGTATGATACGGCATGGTGAGCTTTAGGAGAGCGCTTGAAAGCATCCTAACCTGCAGTGTAATAATGATGGTTCAGTTGTTCTGTAAAGGTTAATTTATCATCTGTTGCTGTTTTCTATTTATGTCCTCCTGTTGTATAGAGTACCGATGCCCAGCTCCCTCTTGGCCAGCCTATGGAGGAGTTGTAGATCCCGAAGGAGGGACGACGCCTTTGGACGACTATCCCATGAAGAAAACGATGCATTTTGAATGTCAAGACGGATACAGACTGCACGGTGCCAGCATCACAACGTGCGTTCTCGGCGAATGGTCTCATCCGACGCCACGGTGTGAACGTGAGGATGTCTGACATGTTTCGTTTTTGTTTTTCTTTTGATAGCATTTTCAGTCAACACTCCATTAGAGCATGGAGTTACGGTTAGTAGCTCCATTATTAGAGTACCGTTCCGTGTTCCAGATAGGTCCTTTATTTCCTTAATTTCCTTTCGTTCATTTTATACTTTTCCTGATACCGTTGGATGTTGACCAAAGTTGGGAATTTCTTTTGGTTTAAGATACAATAAACCAAATAAAAAAAAAAACCTTAGCAAATAATGGTCTTGTTTTGTCCATGTTTTGTGTGCTTTTATGACACTCTTTTACAAGCCACTGTCACACTATGCCGGATAGGCCTACCACATTTTGCTCATCCGTTGTTCAAATCGTCAATCCGGTAGAAAGTGTCTGTTTTAGAGGAGCGTACATGCACGGTCAAGGGGCCGAACAAAACGAACAAACAACACTGCACCTGGGCCGATTGTGTACAGGACAGTGGAAAGTGCGCAAACTCGTGAGAAACGAATATAAACTGCACACCCATGGGACAAAACGCACGAGGAACAAATGGGTGACGCATGAGACGAACATCAAACATCAGAGAACCGTGCGTATGTGCTTGATGTGCTGTACACAGCCGTTCCATCCGTTCCACCTCTTGCAGCAACGGACTCTGCAGAAGGCCTAGTGGATGGGTAACGCGTAGAAAATTATAAATTACGGTACAGTACAGATACAGGAGAAATTGTACAACTATCGGAATAGGGTCAGATTGCGCTATCCGTTTTTGGCCAAAAAAAAAAAAAAAATTGTGCATGCACAAAGTTTTCTGGCCGCTCGGACGGAAATCACTGGAAGCTAAACGTCCATCCAAAGGATAAGAAGGTAATGAAACGCATTTTAATGGATATCAACGGATGCCAAAATTCGACATCGTTCCTAATGTGTTTGCCTTATCCGGCTAAGTATGACAGGGGCTTGATTGAATATCATTGATGGAGAAGAATGTTTAACCAGACTATTCGTAAAGTGAACATTTTACCGAGTGATGGGTATTATGGATCGGAGGCTTTTTAAGCTACCCTCGAAGCAAATTACTTCACCACATTAATGTGTTTATTTCATAAAACTTTAGAACCTCGGGAAGCGAACAAAATCAAATAACTAATTAAATGATTTTTCTCTGTATATTCTCCATTTGAATTTCGTTCAGTGAATAGAAAGCAAGTGGCAATATCTAGAATTTACTTTTTGTAATTCATTCCATGTTGCCACGTCATTTGGGACCACCTTCGTAGTCAAGCTCCCCTTTCCTTATAAGGATGGTCTTCTGTATTTCAATTATTCTCATAAAACGTCATTATAAGCCTGTGCTGAAGATTCCTCTTCTTGTGTCCATTAAGAGTGAAATTACTTTGTTTTGTGTATGAAATATTACGATCATCCATTTTGCATATGATTAAAGGGGATGGCTAGTAACCGATCAGTGGGAATGCTGAGGGATGTTTGTTCCAATCCTTGTGGGATTCATTTAAGAGTACATTATATATCTACTGTTGTGTGAAAATTATTTGCTTCAGAACGGTCTCATATTCAAGTAATGTGCAGATTAATGCCCCGTCACTGACCAGGCATGCTAACCTGGAAACATTAAACTGCACATTACTTGAATATGAGACCATTCTGAAGCAAATAATTTTCACACAACAATAGATATATAATGTACTCTTAAATGAATCCCACAAGGATTCGAACAATCATCTTCCAGCATTCCCACTGATTCCCACTGATCAGTTACTAGCCATCCCCTTTAAACCGACACAAGCAGAAAAGAGAAAAGAACTGACCTGAACTTAATTGAACTTAAATCATAGTCACAAACAAACAATACACATTAGAAATAAAGGCAGCTCGTATTCAACTGGCTATTACAGCTTGATCGAATAAACAAATGAATGCAAAGAATTTTACACATTCATGCCAAACACGAATTACACAAAAACCTGCGACTATGTTTCATACATATGTATAGGCCCTACCGCTTACATCATGATTTCGCTTGATAAAACTTGTTAAGGCATGCTGCTTGATCACACGAAATGCATGCATGCAAAAGGAAAAATTACAAGAATGGATGCAACAGAATATGCAAATAAGTCTTAATCATGATTAAATAGGTCAAACGATTTTGGTTTGGTATCACGTTACCCCTTCCCTTCCTCTCTTCGATATGTTTCACAGTTATTCTTATACATAACACACACACACACACACACACACACACACACACACGTTTTCCACTCTTACACCTATGAATAGTGATGTGTCAAAAAAGCACAGTTGATCCATATCCCTTTAAGTAACCATTTCACGTTCAATTATTTTAGTTCAAATGAATGTTCAATTAAAAAGTTTCTTTTTTTGAGCGGCCTTGTAACATTTTAGGGCTTCAGCCCTTTAGTTTCTGGTCACGTGGCGTCGAAGTTGATAGGGCCTACATTAATTTTCCATAATATCTACGTTGTGTTGTAAGTGTATGTTTTTTTTGTTTTTTTTTTGTATGCTTTTTTTTTTTTTTAGTGATCCACGTCGTAAAAGTTGCACTTTACAGCGAATCACTCTTTTCCACCGCAACAGTTACATTTTTTTTTTTACAATCACAGAGTGTGGATTGTTTTTCTCGTTGCATAATCATCCGTGTATATATTTTGTATTACACTTCTCCTTCTTTCAGATTGTTAAACCCTTCCTTATTTGAACCCATTAGTACATTTCTACATTATGCGGCTTTCCATTTTGATCTACATATATTTTTGTTCTTTTCTTTTGATTTTGCTTCCTCGTTGTCAGGGGTCAAGTGCAGAGAGCTGTCGCCGCCAACGAACGGCAACATGAACTCTGGAGGCGTGAACGCAGGTGACGAGGCGCTATTCGACTGCGACTATGGTTACTTTAGAAGAGGTCCTGATCTGCTCACCTGTGGATCGGACGGACAGTGGTCACATGAGCCGCCCACTTGCCACGGTGAGGACTCATGAATTTTTTTTTTTTTTAAACGTTACCAATTCGTCACGCCTCCTTTCAGACTGGAGAGGTTTCGTACTGATAGGTAAATATACGACATTCTACTTTGGTTCATCCGCGGACTCGTTGTTCTTGTTTTGACGCATCGTGTATCATATTAGCCATAGGAAGGCATAAATATGTCAAAAATATCAGATATTACAAAAATGTAATTTATATAAGAATGGAACTGAAAGTTTCACTAATGTAGTTGATATATCTTATTCAAATTTTTAAACAACTAGTGAAAATTTTGTGAAAAACATTCCGCAACTTGATAAACATTTTTCAGAGTGTTTATGTCATCCAACCGTTCAGTCTGTTCTTTTTTTTTCATCTCTATTTCTAGATGTAAGTTAACATATATTGTAACTATTATGAATAATGAATAAAGTGCAGGTTTGGATGATATAAGTAATCTTATTTTGAAGGGGGTAATTTCTTCTATTGCTGATCCTCTTTCACATTTATATGATAGATCAATATCAAGTGGTATTTTTCCTGACCAGGTAAACATAGCCAAGGTTATTCCCCTTTTTAAAGAAGGCGACAATTTTTTGAAATAAGAAATTTTAGACCAATTTCCTTACTTTTATCCTTCAAAAGTCCTTGAAAATTGATATAAATACGAACAATTACGTTTTTTAATTCCGGTGATATTTTCATTGATTTCCCATTTGGATTCCCACAGAAACACATTTACGCTCTCTTCGAATTTGTTGATAAAGTCGCGCACACTATAGATTATCACTATCGTCGGTATTTTACTAGACGTCTCTAACAGTCTAATGCTTTTAAACTATCAATCATGAAATCTTATTTCACAAGCTAGCTCATTGTACCATACGGCGTTGGGCCTTGGAGTGGTTCAGGAATTACCTTCAAACTAGAAAACAATAGTACTTGAATGGATATGATTACAACCCGAAAGACATTACCTGCGGTTTTCCACAGAGTAAATTTGTTAGGCCCAATATTGTATATTCTCTACATAAATGACTTTTGCACATTTTTGAATATCCTTTCATCCATACCGTGTGCAGATGATTCAAATAATTTCTATTCACACCAAAATCCAGTCACTCTTCCACGTACCGTAAATATGAATTGCGAAAAAAAAAACCACGCAAAATATAGGAGCAAATAAATTGTTTTTAAATCTTCAGAAAACCAAGAGAATGCTTTTTAGCAAGTTTTGCCAACAGATATCATATTCAAATCAAATGTCTGGGTGTTACTGTCGATAGGAAATTGTCTTGGAGGCTAGATAATTATTCTTCACATCTGCAAAACAATTTCACCTAATATTGGTCTTATTGACAATCTCAACTTAGGGTACATGATGACATTGATGTGTACATGTGCAAGACATGCTTTTGTGTTTGTCGGAGAAAGGGTTGCCATGGTAACCACAGTTTTCCCAAAACCTTGTGGAGTAAATTACTTCCACATTACTTCCACATTTAAGCCATTTAGTTCAAATTTGATATGTGTCATGATCTATAAGTGTAGTTATGCAAAACACTCTTTGTTTTTGTACCCGACGAGGCGTTGCCATGGTAGCTTCATGTTTTCTTGAAAATCTTGTGGAGTGAACTACTTCGATATATATATATATATATATATATATATATATATATATATTACTCGTTTATTTATCAAATTAATATGAAATCTTCCATAATGATAAAGCATATAAAATGAAAGTATGTCCCATAAGAAATATGCAAATATTTATATTTCACCTGTATATTGTGAAAGTATTTGAAATGTTACCCGCACTGGAAAGCAGATGTTATTATTTTGCAAACACTTTCGACAAATGTAAATGTCAACATGCGGACACGTAATACATGATAATATGGTAAGACTAAGAACCAGGAGAAGAAATTGCCGGGCACGGTAACATCCTTCACGTACTCCTGAAAAATATTGGGAGAAACACAAGCTGCGCTCGAAATTCACTTCAATTTCACTCTAGATTCACTTGACTTTTTTAGAGTATATCTATGTTTATTATATATATATATATATATATATATATATATATATATATATATGTATGGAATCCCATTTTCCTTGCTCATTTCGCAGATTTGTTGCCGTGTGGAGTAGCCGGAACTGTGTTAGAAGGCGAGTCCTTAGTCAATAACTCATTTGAAGCGTCAGAAAAAGCATGGCCTTGGCTAGCGTACATCTTCGCCGAGGACGACATTGGGAGCAGGCAGTTATGTAGCGGTGCGTTGATTTGCAACCATTGGGTGCTTACAGCAGCTTCTTGTTTCGACAACCTGTTCTTCTTCAATGACCTTTTCTTTCCTATTGGACCAGACGAGGCTAATCCGCAGCCCTTCACGGTATGGCAGTGCGATGCCTCTCGTTTCTGTAGAGTCCATGAAACTCTTGGACACACTCTATTCCTAATTCTTTCTTCTATTAGGTGATATACAGTATGTTAAGCATGAAAGGTTGGTTGTCAAACATTTGACCGAAAATGTCGTTTCACAACGTCTACTTCAGCCGGAGGAGTCCAATGTCATTTGATTTGACGAACAGGATAGAAATGAATTTGAAGTTATATTAGCCATCGTGCATGAGGTTAACAGATGAATCCTCAAGGTCAAATGTCGAGTTCACTTATATCTGTAGTGTTTGTAAGAGAATCGAAAGGCTTCGAATCTGGCATTAAGGTCAACTCTGTGCTGCACTTAATATCTCTAGTTTTTTTTTTCTCTGATGTTCAAACAAAATTCAAGATAGAAAAAGTAGTGTAAGTAATATTACAATAATGGATTTGTGAAGTGGCCCACACCGTAAATTCCCGACAACTGTAGTCGTAGTAGCTATGGATAGTCATATTTGACTAACATCATTTTAATGTTTCTACCTTCCATGGCTCGACACTCGAAACGAAGATCAAAGTGGTTCTCGGCGAGCACAACACTTCTCTTTCGGATGGTTGCGAGCAGACAGCGTCCATTGAAAACTTTGTCCTTCATCATGACTATGATATATACGCAGAGAAACCTGGACCGTACAACTTCGCTTTGGTCAACCTGACCCAACCTGTCGAGCTAAGCTCCTGTGTCCGAACCGTCTGTCTTCCGCCGAGGACTGACTTGGAGAAAGGTTTCGTATCCTTCTTTGCTTACCAATCCAAACCTTCCCCATCCCTCCCTATAGCGACTATTTGCAAATAAACTGTCAGACATGCTTGAAATACAATCTTTGTGCTTTCAACCAACATATCTCTACTCAACTACAATCGCTGTAGATAATCACAACGTGTCTAAAAAGGACAGGTCATCCCAACCTCACATCCCCCACCCCCGAAAATAAAAATATAAATGCTCTTGAGCTCATTTCATTACCTGAGAAGGATAATACAAGCATCTCTACATAAAGTGGAAAATGCTGAAATACAATTGTCTCATTCCAGTCTTCCCAACAAGATGCAAGTACTCCCAAGGGATAGTGTGCTCATGTAACCTGTGGCGAAAATTTAAACGCATGTAGGCCTAAACACTGCCTCTTACATTATGGTACGTCTACATCATGATTGTTCCCGACAGCCACTGGTAATCACGTTCAGACCAACGTGAACAAAAGCTGTTGTACAGTGCCGTCACTTCGTTGTATTTAGTTAATTCTTCTTATTGATGCATTCATAATAATCCATTTGTGAAGTCTCAAGATTAAAATATGTGCTAAAATTGCTGGGGAGAACTTCGTTTCATATAAAATACTGTAGGCATTTACGTTCCCCCTTTTTTAGGTCGTTGATTTAATAACCCTAAAGACCCGGTAGGGTGGGGTGCATGGGTAGCCCGATTCATTCGCTTCCCACTGGGGTGAATTCGTAAATCACCGGGCTAGCAATACGGAGGTCTCGGGTTCGAATTCCGTAGGAATCCCGTTTTCTCTCCTCATTTTTCCACGTATGAATTTTCGATCAAACTTTTTACACAATTCGTTTTAATGGGATTATAGTCAGAGTCTGACCTATAGCCTTTTGTCAAGGCCCTCTTGCTGTATGGTGAAGAAAGCCCAGCCAAGTGGGGCTGCGCTCGCCCATTATAGCCATCATACAGCGCGAGGGCCTTGACAAAAGGCTAAGTTGGACCAGCCTTCTAAATTAGCTCAATGGTATCCTGGAAATCACGTTTAGTTTCTCTTGGTACACCAGAGTTGCATTGAGTTCGTTCTTTATTAGTGCAATGGCTATATTTTTTCTTTTATTTATCTTCATAAAGGGTACTTTAAGAGGATTGTTCTATAGTGAGTTGTTTCTGTTCAGGTGGTTTGAATGTCATTTACGCACTCCTGAACATGGAATGTCATTTCCATGAAACCTATGTGTATTTGCTTATTTGTTGTTTCCTAGGCAACGCTCTCGCAGGTCATTGAATCAAAATATGAAATCAAACAACCCAGAGGTTTTCTTATGCGCCTTTGCTTGTTTGTGTGCATTTTGTCCTGTTTTGTTTAGTTGAGTTTGGTTCTAATTTTTGATCCTCACCATTCCCACACCAGATCTGCATGCACTCCATTCGGACGCACAATGCTACGTCACAGGCTGGGGCTCGTCGGGCCTACCAAGCCCCGATCAATCTAGTACGGTGCCCCTTCAGTCTCCAGTACAATCACACCAGTGCCGCACACGAGCTAATCACACAGGGCCTCCTGACCCTGATACCGCTGCCAAACTCACGTGCCCGTAAATACTTGTGACGAAAAAAAAGTAGAAGAATACTTAGTAGTATAGTAGTATAGAATAGTAGTAGTAGTAGTTGTAGCAGTAGCAGTAGTAGTAGTAGTAGTGGTAGTAGTAGTATTAGTGGTAGTAGTAGCAGTAGTAGTAGTAGTAGTGGTAGTAGTAGAAGTAGTAGTAGTAGTAGTAGTATTAGTAGTAGTAGTAGTAGTGGTAGTAGTAGAAGTAGTAAATGAAGCAGCAGTAAATGAATACTGGTGGTATAGTAAAAGGAGAAAGCGGAGAGCGTACGAGCAGCAAACTTATATAGGTAAAGGTGTTATTTCACGAGTAGCAATAAATGTGGAAGTAGTAGTGAGTAGCTCATTGGAATAAGTAATAATGGGAGTTAAGCAGCATTAATTTTTTAAGTCGTAATGATAAGTAGAGGACTGATAGAAGCAGAGTTAATAGCAGTATACAGTCTAATAGTTGAAATACTATGAGCTACAGTGATGGCAATGGACATAATTTGATAGGATCTATTTTTTTTTTTTTGTGAGACTGCTACTACTCCTGGTACGACTGCTACTTTTGCTTATAAAAGTACAGGTTGTGTGAGTAGTTTATCCTGAAAATGTCGGTTTTACTATCATGCAGTAATTGAAAGAGAATTAAAGCAAAGCCGACATGAAAAAAGTGAAAAATGGCTTCTTTGTAATGGCTTTATCACGTCACTTTGACGTCGTCGCCACGTCGCCCAACGGCTCCACCACAACCGATAACAAAATCATTATTTACAGATGGAGCAAGGTGGGCAGCCAGACGCTAAACGTTTTTTTTTTTTTTTTTTTTTAAGTCCCGTTCGTACACATTCAAATTGATCGGTTTTCAAAAATCATTTTCCTTGCGACGCAATAAAAAACCGTTAATTTCAAGTGTTTGGGCACACAAAAAAGACATTGTCGACAGCCGTTCACATAGACTGGGCGAAGCAAATCATGCTACCCAGTGTGAAATCGCAGATTAGTTCAATTTGGTTCACTCTATAAAATCCTCCTTTTTTTTAAATCAATCGTTTTCTAACCAGGCAGGCCTACTACCCAAGTTTCTGATGGACATTGTCTTTTATACAGGAGAAAAGTACCGTCGATGCCCCCTTCCCCTTTCCCCTCCCCTTCCCCCTCCCCATCCCCATCCCAATCCCTTTCCCCCTTTCCTTTCCGCCCTCCCCCTCTGATTGGGGAAAAATTAGAGTATTTTGTATTATTTTGCTTCTACTGCATTTGAATATGAATATAATAATTAAACAGTGTATACCCGTGGAAGAGAGACTTAATTACTTGACTTCATCTTTCCTTCTCAAAACCAGAATAAGCGAGAACTTGTACTGCCGAGGCGATCGCGGTTCTCCGCTCTTCTGCCCCAGGTACGACGGGGAGTCGTTATGGTCGCTTGAAGGTGTCGGCGACGGAGGCAAGTGGTGTCCTACGGACTCCTTTGCAACTTCCGATCGTGGATACTTTGCCAGGATCGACGTGGACGTCGTCGCCTGGATCAATGATATTACTGCCGACTGCACGGCCAATCACATGATAGCAGAAGAGATCGACGGACAATCGTGATAAGCTTACGTTCGCGCAGAAGAATAATGACAATAAAACGAGTTTTCATGCTGATTCTGATTGTGGTACTTTTGTCCAGTTAATTCTGGTCGAAGTTTGATTTTGACTGTTTTGATACCTGCTGTAATCAATATCGTTTCAATATCGCCGTTCCACCAGAACATAACGTTCGGTATTAACTATGTTTACTTGTACATTAGCTGCTTAATCTGTCATTCAAAATACAATTGTAGATTGAAATCATTACGATTTTTATTTGACCTCCCTAAACAAATTATTCCAGTGGAATGGAAAATGTAATGCAAGATGTACCTATTGCAATCATTTTCTTTCTGTATCTTATATATGTTTAAGGAAAACATTTGTGAGAAAAAGGTTCCGAAAGACTTAAAGAATCATTTGCAAAACATGATGATTATAAGTTTACGGTGATTATTTTCATTTTTGCTGCCTAGTTATAAATGAACATCTCTTCTTTGTTGTGTGGATTTTGGCCAGCTATGCAATTACGATTCTTGTTCATTTCTATAAGTCAGAGTTATCCTTTTACACACTTGCAAACTGTAGATCTCATCTAGCTCATAGCATAAATCTAATGTGTTATAATTATCAGTGGCGTACCGTGGGTCAAGACATTGGGGGGGCACCTCATGGCAGCAACATCAGAATTGCATAACGTATCAATTAAATGCGAGCGAGCGGACCGAGCGAGCTTGAAAATTTTGACATTCTACAGTCCCCAAACTGCCGTTTGTAGCTATATATAATAATATATGTATGTATATATATACATATATATATATATATATATATATTTGCTTTGGAAATTAAGGGGGTTGCACCGGGCGCAACTGCTGGCAGTTGCTGGCAGTAACATCACGAGAATGGCATAACGATTAAATGCGAGCGAGCGAAGCAAGCGAGCTTGAAAATTTTGACATTTTACAGTCCCCAAACTGCCGTTTGTAGCTATATTTTTTCGCTTTGGAAATTCAGGGGGGGGGGGGCGCACCGGGTGCAACTGCTGGCAATTACTGGCAGTAATATCAGGAGAATGGCATATAACGGTTAAATGCGAGCGAGCGAAGCAAGCGAGCTTGAAAATTTTGACATTTTATGTTCCCAAAACTACCGTTTTTAGGTATATTTTTTCGCTTTGGAAATTAAGGGGAGGGGGCGCATCGGGCGCAACTGCTGGCAATTACTGGCAGTAATATCAGGAGAATGGCATATAACGGTTAAATGCGAGCGAGCAAAGCGATCGAGCTTGAAAATTTTGACATTTTATGTTCCCAAGACTGCCGTTTTTAGGTATATTTTTTCGCTTTGGAAATTAAGGGGAGGGGGCGCACCGGGCGCAACTGCTGGCAATTACTGGCAATAATATCAGGAGAATGGCATATAACGGTTAAATGCGAGCGAGCGAAGCGAGCGAGCTTGAAAATTTTGACATTTTATGTTTCCAAGACTGCCGTTTTTAGCTATATTTTTTAGCTTTGGAAATTAAGGGGAGGGGGCGCACCAGGCGCAACTGCTGGCAATTACTGACAGCAACATCAGGAGAATTGCATAGCGATTAAATGCGAGCGAGCGAAGCGAGCGAGCTTGAAAATTTTGACATTTTACAGTCCCAAAACTGCCGTTTTTAGCTATATTTTTTCGCTTTGGAAATTACGGAGAGGACCTGGGCGCACCGGGCACAATTGCTGGCAATTACTGACAGGAACATCAGAATTGCATAACGATTAAATGCGAGCGAGCGAAGCGAGCGAGCTTGAAAAATTTGACATTTTACAGTCCCAAAACTGCCGTTTGTAGCTATATTTTTTCGCTTTGGAAATTAAGGAGAGGGCCTGGGCGCACCGGGCACAACTGCTGGCAATTACTGACAGCAACATCAGGAGAATTGCATAACGATTAAATGCGAGCGAGCGAAGCGAGCGAGCTTGAAAAATTTGACATTTTACAGTCCCAAAACTGCCGTTTGTAGCTATACTTTTTTCGCTTTGGAAATTAAGGAGAGGGGGCGCACCGGGCGCAACTGCTGGCAATTACTTACAGCAACATCAGGAGAATTGCATAACGATTAAATGCGAGCGAGCGAGCTTGAAAATTTTGACATTTTACAGTCCCCAAACTGCCGTTTGTAGCTATATTTTTTCGCTTTGGAAATTAAGGGGAGGGGACGCACCGGGCGCAACTGCTGGCAATTTCTGACAGCAGCATCAGGAGAATTGCATAACGATTAAATGCGAGCGAGCGAAGCGAGCGAGCTTGAAAATTTTGACATTTTACAGTCCAAAAACTGTCGTTTGTAGCTACATATATATTTTTTCGCTTTGGAGGGAGGGGGCGCCCGGTGCGCCCCCTGGATCCGTCACTGGTAGTCAAGGGTGTCGGTTTATGTTCATGATTGGGGGAGGTATGACCAGCGAGGGGGCGTCGAAGTGACCAAGCGGGAGAAGGATGTCCAAAATCTGCACCTTATATAGAGCATCCCCTAATTTGTTTGTGTTTGTGAGTGTGTGTGTTTCATATAGATGGAAAAGTTAGGAAATAGCCAAGGTCAAGTCTTATTATTGGCAATGCAAGGCATTTTAATATAGACTAGTATGTAAAGCAACACTGCAAAATCAATGATCGAGCTTTGATAGCAAATGTGTACAACCTATCAAACATCACATTGCGCAACATTGCAGCAGGGAGGTGGATGTTTCCACCTCCCTGATTGCAGCGACTCTTTTTGCCATTCCGATGTTCTGAGTACACTGCGCCCAACCTGCTTGTATTCAAAATGCCAACCAGGAATCACACTGAATCACAATCTTTTGTCGTCTCTGGGCTTTTTGAACAATGTTTCACTATTATACCTCTT